>NW_011495046.1:5431963-5435264 GCF_000754665.1 Bison bison bison
CCTCCCAGGGGCTGGGAGTGGGGAACAGGAAGAGGCTGGTAAAAGATCAACAAGGTCTGAAGCTCTGATGCAAAACCTGGTGACTATAGGTGACAACTCCCTGCTGTATAACTGAAATTTGCTAAGAGGACAGAACTTCAATGTTCTCAGCAGACAAAAAAAAAAAAGTTAAAAGTGTGATAAGATGGATGTGTTAATTAACCAGATGGGGGAATCCTTAAAATATTTTCAATAAAAAAAAAAGACACTTCGCAAATATTCTTTCCAGTCTTCTCCCCCAATACATACATGTAAGGCATTGAAAACAGGGGAATGTCCCACCACACAAAGAATTTTGTATCCTTTTTTCACTTAAATTGTTCTACTGTCCTTCCACTCTTTATAATGGCCTTAATGTTGGGATGATCTTCGTATGTATTTATATTTGGCTTCACTGGGTCTGTGTTGCTGTGCACGGGCTTCTCACTGCAGTGGCTTCTCTTTTGGTGGTGCACGAGCTAGAGCACAGGCTCAGCAGTTGTGGCCCACGGGCTTAGCTGCTCCTCAGCACGTGGGATCTTCCTGGATCAGGAATCGAACCTGTGTCCCCTGCATTGCCAGGTGGATGCCTCACCACTGAGCCACCAGGGGAGCCCTGGGATGAACTTCTTCATGAATGAATCGCTGTCCTTTTCTCTCTTTCCTGTTAAATTCTCAGACTGAAATTGCCAGATCACAGCTGCTGTGTATTTTCTGCAGATGTGGACAAGCTGCTTTTCCACTTGTGGAAACAAAAACTTGCCTCCTTCTCTTCGTCCTCCTTGACCATTATCTGATTTTGATTAATTTATTAGACAATGAGGCCTCTCATTCTTAGAGTTTATTACTGAGGTCGCTGATTTTAAACATGAAAGTGAAAGTCGCTCAGTAGTGTCCAACTCTTTGCAACACCATGGATGATACAGTCCATGGAATTCTCCAGGCCAGAATACTGGAGTAGGTAGCCTTTCCCTTCTCCAGGGGATCTTCCCAACCCAGGGATTGAACTCAGGTCTCCTGCATTGCAGGTGGATTCTTTACCAGCTGAGCTACCAGGGAAGCCTGATTTTAAACATGCTGCTGCTGCTGCTAAGTTGCTTCAGTCATGTCCGACTCTGTGCGACCCCATAGACGGCAGCCCCCCAGGCTCCCCCGTCCTTGGGATTCTCCAGGCAAGAACACTGGAGTGGGTTGCCATTTCCTTCTCCAATGCATGAAAGTGAAAAGTGAAAGTGAAGTCGCTTAGTCGTGTCCGACTCTTTGCGACCCCATGGACTACAGCCCACCAGGCTCCTCCCTCCATGGGATTTTCCAGGCAAGAGTACTGGAGTGGGGTGCCAATATATTTTAGTAATTCTTCTGATGCTCAATATAGTCCTCTGGGTCAAAGGAAAGTGAAGAGTGGATGTGAGGGACCCAGTTGTGGCTAGAAGCAGGGCTGGGCTCCTTTCCCTGGAGGAAAGGAGACAGAGAGGGAGGGGTTCCCATGGATGCAGAGCCTCCAGAGTCCAGGGGGGATTTGCCTCAGGGAGAAGAGAAAACCCGGGGGTTATAGTGAGGAGGGCCCAGGGGAGTGTGAGCAGCTCAGGGGTGGAGGCGGGGAAGGAAGTTCCACCTGACAGCACCGTCCTCGCATGAAATACTACGTGCAAGCTACCTGCCTGGGAGCCTGTCTACCTGAGGAAGCTGTCTCCCTGAGGAGGCTGTCTCCCTGGGGAGGCTGTCTACGTGGGGAGGCTGTCTACGTGGGGAGGCTGTCTACCTGAGGAAGCTGTCTATATGGGGAGGCTGTCTACCTGAGGAAGCTGTCTCCCTGAGGAAGCTGTCTACGCGGGGAGGCTGTCTACCTGAGGAAGCTGTCTACCTGGGAAGGCCGTTTGTCTGGGGGAGATAGATGTCCACCTGGGAGGCTGTCTGTTTGGGAGGCCGTCTGTCTGGGGAGGCCCTCTCTCTGGGGAGGCCCTCTCTCTCCTGAGAGGCAGAAGCGGCAGTGGCACTGAGAGCTTCTCCGCCATCACCACATGAAGCTCCAGGGGAATCCACACAGTCTGGATACTTGGCTGCAGCGTCGTCAGTCACAGGCTTAAAGACTCAGTTTTATCTCATCATGATCAGGAGAATACATAACAAAATCATGACACACCGAAATGGTAAATCTGCTTTAAGGCTTAATAATCTACCTGTCAGCTGTCTTCTGTTCTCCATGCAGAGGTTTATAAGATTTAAAAAAATACAGTGATAACAATGTACATGTCATTTGGTATCCTGCTTATTTTTAAGAACCAACACTCGCCTTTTGAATTAGTCTTAATAAAAATCAATCTAAATTGGATGCATAACATAGGACTCAGTGTGTATAGGAGACTTTAGTGATCCCCATGCTATTAATTAATACCATGAAGCTGGTCTCCCCTGTTGGCTACTTTTCACAACACTAAAGGAAGCCTTTGTGGAGATGGTGTTTGGCTTCCGTGGGTTTTGAGGCTTGTATTCTGGTGGTGGATCCCTACGGTGACCACGGAGCCCACAGCACGGTTCTTCAAGGCTCTCAGCCCACCGAGCAGGTCCCTGGGGATGACCACCACCACTACGGCCTCCAGACTGCACTCTCTTACATTCCTCGTCAACTCGACAGCTGAGGAACAGCATTTTACTGCTTTTGCAAACGTATGCCTCTCTAATTACTCAGACCACACATTTCTCCACGTTTTCAGACCAACAAGATCAAATGTTTTCCAACACTTTTGTCATTTTCTCTGTTATGAATTATTTACTTATAGTCTTTGCTGTTTTACATAATCAAGTTTTAAACAACTGCTTTCAACAAATTCTCCACAGATTAAGAACATTTTTGAAATACACTCTGTAAATATCTCTCCTGGTGTATATCTTGCCTTAATGAGATTTCTAACTTGTCTGGATTTCCTTGGCGGTCCAGTGGTTAAGACTCTTTAGAGTTTCACAGGTGGCTCAGTGGTAAAGAACCTGTCTGCCAATACAGGAGACATAAGAGACATGGATTTGATCCCTGGGTTAGGAAGATGCCCTGGAGGAGGGCATGGCAACCCACTCCAGTATTCTTGCCTAGAGAATCCCATGGACAGAGGAGCCTGGTGGGCTACAGTCCACGGGGTCGCAAAGAGTCAGATATGACTGAGGGACTAAACAACAGCAACAACAACTTGTCTGTAAAGCTGTGCGTGGTTGGCCTTGAAAGCACTGCCTCCCTCTCTGGGTGGGGACTTGTTCCAGGCGCCAACTCTAGGGTCCTTCTGTGGCCTGG
>NW_011495046.1:5435364-5448495 GCF_000754665.1 Bison bison bison
GTTTCCAGGCCCCAACCCTACGTTCCTTCTGTGGCCCGGCCCCTGGATTTCAGGCCCGCCTCAGCCAGCATGGGGGCCCTCTCACCTGTTCCCAAGTCTCCAGGTGGCCAGGCGGCCAGGTGCCCCTACACCTGTCACCCCATAGGGACTGATATGAAAGTACAGACTCACCGGGCTCAGTGGCCGAAGAGGGTCAGAGAGGATGGGGGTCTCAGACTGGAGCCTTGGAGGCCTAGAGAGTGGTTGAGGGGAGGGAAGGGGAAGGACGTGGAAGCACAGTCATGTGCCTGGTTCCCCGCCACTCCCGTCCCAGAACTCCTGTGTTTCCCCTACAGGCTGTCATGCCTTGAAGAAAGCTCCTCCTCCACAAAATGCTTGGAGACCCAGGTGGCAGGGCTCCAAGTGCCCCCTCTGAACCTCTTCACTCTGGGTTCTGGCTTTAAAGTGATGCCTCCAAGGAGGAGGAAGTGGGGCAAAGGGATCAGGGCGGGTTCCAGACCCACATCCCACGGCAGTGAGCCATGCACGAGTGGGAACAATGCGGCTAGGACACAGGACAGGGGCAGAGCCCCTCCAGACTCAGGGGGTGACCAGCGGCTGCCCCCCAGGTACACATTCTGGACCAGACCCCAGGAAGGCAGGTGCAGTCCGGGGGTTCATTCTGGCCAACGAAGGCGGGTGAGATGTAACACCTGCAGGCCCGCACAGACATGGCAGATAACTGGATGGAGCGCCAACAAGCATCTGTACTTTGCAGCCCAGCATTTCCCAAACTCGGTTCCAAAGGATACTGGCTCTATGAGATATTTGTCATCAAATAAATTCAGAAAAACTATTTACTCACCTCCTGCCTGGAGGGCAACACGTTTTAGTGCTTAATGTCTCACAATAAAGGAAGAGTTTAACATTTTTAAATTTTTCCTACGTTAACTGTCCAAAGAATGTGCACTTCATAGTATTCTTGCCAACAGCCTGAGAACCACAACCCTGGTCACTACAGATGAGTCAGAGGTTGTCAACACAGCACATACATCCCAGTAGATGCATGGTAAGGTTTAACTTGGAAACGTGAAAGTGAAAATCGCTCAGTTGTGTTCAACTATTTGTGACACCAAGGACTACACAGTCCATGGAATTCTCCAGGCCAGAATACTGGAGTGGGTAGCCTTTCCCTTCTCCAGGGGGTCTTCCCAACCCAGGAATTGTACCAGGGTCTCCTGCATTGCAGGCAGATTCTTTACCAACTGAGCTATCAGGGAAGCTCTAACTTGGAAACCGACTGATAATGACATCCCTGCTCAGGCTAATGTTAAAACCAGAACGTGTCCTCCACAGCATGTCGACTCAGAGCAGAGGGAAGGGGCTGGTCCCCCTGGGAGGTGGCGAAGCAGAGCATCACTGAGTGCAGAATTGTAGAGGCTGGAGGCACCCACAGACCAACACTGACATTCACTCTTGTAGGTGTTTCTGCAAAAAGAATTTGAGCTGCACGTTGGAAATAAGCGAGATCTGGTGGGCATGAGAAGAGAAAGGTCCATGAGCCATGGTGGGGCGTGAGGATTACTTCTTCCCAGAGCTCTCGTTCTGTCAGAACAGCATAAGGTCTGCCCAGCCTCTGCCCACCAACCCACTAGGGGAGGAAGAAGGAAGGAAGTGACCGAGGAGTAAGGGCTGTAGCCACTGCACCAAGCCCTCCACACACTTTCTGGAGGCTTTCCCACAGTAACCAGAGTTCACCCTCCTGCCCTGCACAGCCTCACACAGTCAGCCTCCCTCCTACTCAAGTGACCCTGCCTTCCTGCCTGAGAGGCACTTGAGTGGCCCCAAAGGGAAGCCAATGGGCCAGTGAACTCCCAGGAGATTCGGGAATGAAAATGAGATATTCTGTCTCCTCTAAAAGTAGATACAGGTAATGGATGAACAAACTGTGTAGTATGTACACAAAATGGAACGTGACTTGGCTCTAAAAAGTAGGGGTTCTGACACCTGCTGCAGCAAGGGTAGGCCTGGAGGCCAGCATCATTCATTTGCAAGGGGGCCTCTGCTGATGGTCCCATCTTATTCTGCACCCAGTGCTCTGCGTCCTGGGCCTGGCTGACCCTGCAGGAGGCCTCACCCAGCACTGCCCAGTCTGGAGTGAGTACATGACAGCCTGGGAGAGGGCCTTTCAAATGCAGTCCCACAATCCCAGGTCTACACCACAACATCCCCTGCTCCACACATGGGGCCTCACACTCAGTCCTCACTGTGCCCTCATGACCAGGATCAGACGACCTGGGCAGCCACTCCATCCCTGGAACCACAGCCAGGCTCTTGCTCATAGCCCCCACCATCCCCATTCCCATCCACCCCAGTGCTTCCCTGTGTGGGAACCCTCTGCTGCAGGCACAGACATGCTAAAATTAAAAGGGCAGGGTGGATACAGAACTAGCATCCTCGGATAACAGAGGCCCATCTCCCAGGACAGAACTGGTCCCCAAGCATCCTCAGATAACAGACACTCATCTCCCAAGACAGAACTGGTCCCTGAACATCCTTGGATAACAGAGACCCGTCTCCCAGGACAGAACTAGTCCCTGAGCATCCTCGGATACCAGATGCCTGTCTCCCAGTAAAGAACTAGTCCCCGGGCATTCTCAGATAACAAAGGCCTGTTTCCCAAGATAGAACTGGTCCCCGAGCATCCTCAGATAACAGAGGCCCGTCTCCCAAGACAGAACTTTTGTATATGGTGTCAGGTAAGGGTCTCACTCCACTCTTCCGCGTGTGGACATCTAGCTTTCCTAGCACTATCTGTTGAGGACTGCCATTTCCTCACTGGATGGTCTTGCTGAGACCAATTAACCACATTTGTGCAAGTTTACTGCCACGCTAGTCCATTGGTCTGTGGTTTCTACCCAGGCCAGCACACTGATTCCACTTCTGTAGTCTTGTGGTATATTTTGAAATCTGTGAGTGAGTCTTTCAATTTTGTTCTTCTTTTGCAAGATTGATTTTTGCTATTTGGGACCTCTTGAGAGTTCACACTAACTTTTGGACAGCTTGTTCTATTTCTGTAAAGAAATACCATTGGGATTTTGATAGTGATGGTGTTGAATCTGTGGACCACTTTGGGAAGCATTGTCATCTTAGCAGTATTAAGTTTTTCAGTCCATGTACAAGCAATGACTTTCTAGTTGTCTCAGAAATGTTTTGTAGCTTTCAGTGTGCAAGTCTTTTACTGCCTTGGCTAAATCTATTTCTATTTTACTCTCTTTGATGTTGTGGTGAATAGAATTGTTTTTTAAATTTCCTTACTGGGTTGTTTTTGGGTTGAGAAGAGCATGACAACACACTCCAGTATTCTTGCCTATAGAACCCCATGGACAGAGGAGTCTGGCAGGCTATAGTCTATGGGGTTGCAAAAGTCGGACACGACTGAGTGACTAAGCACAGCACATTGGGTTGCTCGTTGCAAATGTACAGAAATACAACTGATTTCTGAGTGCTGATTTTATACTCTTTGAGTTTCTTGAATTCATTTATTACTTCTAAGTACTTCTTTGGTTTACTATCATAAGCTCATGTCATCTGCAAACATAAAAATATTGCTTCTTCCTTTTTAATTTGGATGTCTCTAAAGGAGATCAGTCCTGGGTGTTCTTTGGAAGGACTGACGCTAAAGCTGAAACTCCAATACTTTGGCCACTTCATGCAAAGAGTTGACTCATTGGAAAAGACTCTGATGCTGGGAGGGATTAGGGACAGGAGGAGAAGGGGATGACAGGGGATGAGATGGCTGGATGGCATCACCGACTCGATGGACATGGGTTTGGGTGAACTCCGAGAGTTGGTGATGGACAGGGAGGCCTGGCGTGCTGTGATTCATGGGGTCGCAAAGAGTCGGACACAACTGAGTGACTGAACTGAACTGAACTGAATTTCTTTGGCTAGAACTTCCCTTACTTTGTTTAATAGAAATGGCTACACTATCTACTTGTGATATCAAGATGTTTGTTATTAAATGATGGTGAAAATTTTAAACTTTGTACTTGGAACAATGAAGTGGAAACTATGTAGTTAAAACGCTTCGGAAAATGTACTGAACTGAAACCAAATACTGATCAAAATGTCTGGCAGTGACTGCGTGGGATACTCTAGAGACAGCCAAGAACCCTGATGCTCCAGGTGATGGTGCCTCCTACCCCGCCACAGGTGGGGCTTGGGATGAGGGGCTGGACTCCCTGCAGCCAATCAGGTGGACGCCAGTTGATAGCAAGTTGGAAATTATTCAAGTCCAGGTCAGTTACATGAGGACTTGAGCCCAAAGAGCACCCTGACCAAGAAGGAAGGGCCAGTCCCCATGAAGGGTGTAAAATCAGAAAAGAAAGGAAGAGACAGCGTCCAGGAGCTTACACGCTGGACAGAAGGCAGCAGGCACCTGGCTCTGGTGGAGGAAACGAGGTGACACTCATGGGGCCTGAAGAGGCCAGCATGGGGCCTCGCCCACCCAGAAGGATGACTGCACCACCAACAGCTGTCCCCACCCTGTCCTGTGTGTCACACGCTGAGAAACATAGCAAGGGATGGGCAGCAGGGCAGTGAGAAAGGCTGGGAGGGCAAGACAGTGATGAGGAGCCCAGTGAAGGCCAGGCAGTGAGGGGTCAGCACTGGACACCCTGCTCTTGGCCACTAGCTCCTTGACCCCTGCCTTGTCATGTCCAGGGCGGGGCTGCCTCCCAGCCCATCAGCCGCTCACGGGAGTGTCCTGAGGGTGAATCGGGCACACGGGACAGCTCTGAGAACTCTGATGGGACAACAATGTCATGGGTGGACAGTGGGGACCAGATCTGGACTGACATCCACAGTGAGTCAAGCCCTTCCCATGGCCCGTCACTTCCTTGGTGCTCAGTGCTCAGCGAGATAGGTGCTCTGTCACCTGCTCACTGCAGGTCAGGAGAAGAGCCCAGCATGGAGTCTGAGCCTGGCCCTTGTCCAGCTCTGGGGTTCACCCTGCACCCAGTTTAATGGGGAAGGTCCCTGCCACCCTGGGCTCAGCTCCTCTATCTGTGAAGGAGGGATGGGTCCAGCCCAGCAGTGCCATCCAGGAGAAGGGGATGCTGGCCACTGGCCACATCCAGGAGAAGGGGATGCTGGCCACAGCACACTCAGAAGGGGCTCTGGCCACTGTGAGAAGTGCACGTTCTGATGAGACTGGTGGCATCAGAAATCCGGGGATAGGAGGGGTCCCAGCCCCACAGAGGGGCATCTCAGGTTGAGAGGTCTGGGCCTGTTTGCTCAAGGTCCCAGCTCTCTTCTAAAAACAAAGTTATGGCTGCATTTGCTTCCCAGACCATCGCCCACCAGCTCTGCTGGGTCCAACCCCACCCTAGCCCAGAGGCATGGACAGCCTTTGAGGGCCCAGGTTTACAAACAGTGAGGCTTGGCCCTGGCATGGGCCAGTAAAAGGGCCCCGCCTGCCCTCACGCAGGCCAGACCAGCATTCACTGCTCAGAGTGGGGTGATCATCTGTGTTGACTGCCATGGTTACTCGGAGTTAAAACACAGCCCCACTCCCAAAGCCTGGAATATGAGATTCCTCCAGCTACTGGTATACTTCAGTCCCCCTTCGGCTTTGTGTTCCTGTTCTGAGCTCTGATTCTGTTCACCAAACACTCATGATGGGAGGCTAAGTAAACTTCCCTGAGGTGGACATTCTAAAGATGCCTGAGGTCTGGGGAAGGCCAAGGTGACATCCTCTCTCAGTGAAAGGAGAATGAGCTCTCTCTCAATCAACCTTCATCTGGACAAACCAGCAGAGCAACTAAGGTCAAGACCAGGGAGACCTGGAGGACAGGCAGTGACCCCAGACTAGCAGGTAACAGTCTCATGGGAGCCCAGCGGCCACCTGGCTCTCAGTGTGGTACCTGTAGCCCCAGGTCTGTGTCTATAGAAAGGGCCTCCCAGTTCTCCAAGGACACGCCATACACTAAAAATAAGAATAAAACATGATCAAAGCTCCAAGGAAAACCAGAATTATACTGAGTGACTGTTCCCAGAATAGCCTACAAAAATGTCTGCAAAAGCAACCCAGCAGCAGATGATGGATAAATGGAACGTGGTCCATCCATGCTGTGCAATGTTGCTCATCTTGAAGAGGAAGGAGACTGACACCTGCCACAGCATGGGTGACCCTGGAGGACACGATGCTCAGGGATATAAGCCAGACCCAGGAGGACAAGTGCTGTGTGACTCCAGTGCTGTGAGGTCCCCAGAGGTGTCTCGTCCATAGAGACAGGAAGTAGATGGGGAAAGGAAGTTGATGGGGGGCAGGAAGTAGATGGGGGACAGGAAGTAGATGGGGACAGGAAATAGATGGGAGACAGGAAATAGATGGGGGTAGGAAGTAGATGGGGGTAGGAAGTAGATGGGGGCAGGAAGTAGATAGGAGAGACAAGAAATAGATAGGTGGCAGGGGCTGGGGGAGCCAGCATTTAATGGGGACCAAGCTTCACTTTAGGAAGATGAGAAAGTTCTGCACACGAGGGTGTGATGGCTGCATAGTGACATGAATGTGCTCAATGCCACTGAAGCAGACACTTAACAACTTTTAAAATGGTAAAGCCTAGTTATATTTCCCCACAATTTCCATTTACATCGAGTTCTATCAGATGATCAGTAGGTGAGTGACTTTGCCCACCCAGCAAGTCTGGGGACAAGGCTGAGGTAGTACCCCCATCAGAGCCTGGCTTCCCTCCCCCAGGCCTCAGGGTTCACCTCTGCTCTTTGCTATCTCGATGGTCCAGCTGGACTGGACATGAGGCCGGGCTTAGGGCATCTTCTCTCTTGGGGTCCTGGCTTTATCCTCTGCTACGTGGGCCTGTCCACCTTCACACAGAGCATGGCTTCCAACCGCAGTTCATGGAGCTGATGGTCAGTAGACAGTGTGCCCGGCTGGGTCCCTAGAGCCCCCTTCCTCTACACTCGGGGCTAACTCAGCTCTGTGAGAAGCTGCTCGGGGATGGAGAAGGCGGTGAGGCAGCAGCACTTGCTCTGCTGGGACCAACACAACCCAGAGAGACAGACTCTTCCTCACCCCTCTGCGCAGCGGCCAGCTCTGCGACCTAACTGCTGGCTCTGCAGCCTTGGCCCACCAGCCAATGCTGGGCTTGGACCAGAGCCACCAAGCCCCCTCCAGGGGCTGACATGCTCAGCCTGAGGTTAACTGGTTGGCGTCACTCCCCTGTGACCACGCCAGAGCGTGCAGAGGACCTCACACAACATGTGTCCCGGGAACCTGACATCCCCCTTCAGAGGAAGGTGCCCACAGGCAACTTCCAACTCCCCCTCGCATCCTGGAAGCAGCCAAGCACTGTCGCCCAAGAGAGGCAGCATGGGGCCTACAGGACTAGCATCAGAGGCAAGACCTGACCTCCTGGCCACAGGGAAGGGTCACCGGCGAGGCCCTCAGCAGAGGCAGGTGGGTGGCTCCTCAGAGGATGAGACACACAGGAAATCAGGCTTGTCCTCTGGTTCCTCTTCCAGGAAGCCTGGGACTGTGACCAGCCGGCTACGGGCCACTGGACCAGCCCATTCACTGAACATGGAATCCTCCAAAGCGCCCCCAGGTTCAGCTGCTCCCTGGACCCTGGAGCCAACCTGCTGCCCAGAGGGTTCAGGGTTCCAGGCTGAGGCACAGAAGGGGACATGACAGCCCTCTGATCTCCTAAGGCCCGTCCCCTGGCCCCCTGCAGGCTGGCAGGCCCTCCGCTTTCCCAGATGTGGCTTCACCACCTACTGCCATACTTCCTCTCGATGTAACATCATCTGTGAATCCTGTTAAATCCCCGTTAACAGGTGCTTCTAGCATCAATAACCAAGATGTTAAACAAAACTCAGGCTTGGAACTGGTGACTGTGTTGATGCGCAGTCCCCCACCCCGGGACAGTGACTTCATGTCCCTGGGACCTTAAACCTGGAGCATGGGCCCGGCAGAAACAGCCTGAGTGTCCAGCACAGGCGTTCAGTGAACGTTCACTGAACTGTGGGGCTGACCCGGTCCACACTGAAGTGCCCTCGTGTCTTAAACCGCATTGGAATCCCAGCTCGGGGCTGGGTTTGGAGGCTTCTCCATTCACACGGGCAGAAGACAGGATTCCAAACCTGAGCGAGACGTGAGGACAGAAGGAAACAGCATGTGTCGGTTTGTCAAATTGGTCTCTCAAATGTGTGATATAGGTTCACATTTAGCCACTGACAAATCTCAGTGAGTCTTACGACATCTGCCTTATTTCCAGTTTCTATGGGTGACACACCACCTCCTACAGCAGCTGTCCCTCCATCCTGCCCACCCCCAGGAACAATCACACCCTCATCGTTCACATGACAACATCCTAACAACACACAAACAGCGTCGGGCTCCTCATAGAAACACCGTTTCACCGTGAAATTCCAAGACACACATTTCCAAGGAAGATAACTCTGCCACACAACATCGTTACATACATAATCATCTGTGTCACCAATATTTTCAAAATTGAAGCGGAGCCTTTTTGCTGTCACTCTTTCTTTTGCTGTCTCCATAGCAACAGACCTCCCCTCCCCCAGAGACAAGAGAACACAGGAGACATCTTTAAATTGGCATAAATTTGAGACAAATTCTTTATTTAGTCAGATACATGGCTTACACTAATGATTACCATCCACCAGCATGGTGCAGAACTAATAACTGTAGCTCATAAAACTAAGCCCCTATAAACAGTCCTCTCTGCTGGACAAGGGTGTAATTATACAACAGGATGCTTGGACCTCAGCCCCCACCCTTCCCTCTGAATGATCCAGGAGGGTCCTGCTCCAGCCCCAAGGGCTCACGCACAACTCCCACTCCCAGAGGCAGAGCTCGGCCAATCACTGGTGACCTTCCTAACTCAAGGCAAGCTAGGGGGCAGAGCGGGGTCAGAGTGGTGACCACAGAGCCCTTGGGTCAGGTCTGTGTTAACAACACCCTGCAGAGCCTGAAGAATAACATCTGATGCTGAGCAGGATCCAGGGGGCGGGGGCCAGCCCTCCATCCTCACACCTTCAGTCACAAAGTGCTCCACGACCTCAGTGACCTCAGAGTCCAGGAGATGCCCAGAGGGTCCCACTGCCACCAGGTCTCTAAACGCTTTCCAGAAAGTGAATAGAGTCATCTCAGCGCTGCTGGGAGCTGAGAGAAACACGGCCTTTTACTTTTAAGTAAACACACAGCCCACAACCTACAGCTGGCCTGCACGGTAAACACGAGGACAGGAGGAAGGTCAGCCGAGGTCCAGGAGCGCTGCTCACACAGGTGTCACCTCCACAGGTGAGGTGGTGCTGCAGGGACATGGAGAGAGCCCACCTGAGTGTCACCTCCACAGGTGACGTGGTGCTGGGAGGACAAGGGGAGACCCCTGCCCAGCCTGGCACAGACAGGAGACGTGGCCCTGTGGAGCCTGGGTAGAGCTGGCTTGACTTGTCATCCATGCTCCCCACCCCCCACACGTGAGGAAGTTTCTCAAACCTATTCTTTCTGTGAGCTTAGATGGTCACATACACTGCTGTAATTTAAAAGTCACGTTTCCAAAATCATTTGCCTAGGAAGTAAGAAAGCCTTCGGTGTGGCCCCCATGCCTGGTTCAGAGAATGACACCCACAAAACGACCTGCAGACACAGAATGAGGTTTTTACAGAACAAGGGGCTTGGGGTCATCAGAGGTTTGCAGCCTTGGACAGCAGGGCTGGGGAGACCTTCCTCCCACCCCCAACAGCCTCTCTGGGACAGTGAGGTTGGCACCTGACATTGCAGGGGAAGGGGAGGCAAGGTGTTCACCTGCTCATCTGAGAAGCAGCCACGGTGTTGAGGAGCCCTGGTCTGGATCAGAGCAACCAGAGACACATTACAAGGAAAAGTAACCAATGAACTGTGTTTTAATGAAACCCACAGAATGAATTTTAAGGGACAAGTGGCAAATCCCAAACATGGACCACGTGTTCCCTGTTGACCTCACATTGACAATGTTAGGAAGTTCTTGCCGGTTCTCAGAGTGAAGGCACCGGGAGGAAAAAGGGGTGGCAGAGGATGAGATGGTTGGATGGCATTACCAACTCAACGGACAGGAGTTTGAGCAAGCTCCAGGAGATGGTGAAGGACAGGGAAGCCTGGCATGCTGCAGTTCAGGGGGTCGCAAAGACTCGGACACGACTGAGCGACTGAACAAGAGTGAAGATGATGGCTCAGCTGGCATGCTTACAAAATCAAGGTTTTGTTTCACTGTTCATCCAAGATCTTGGACTCACAGACCGGAAGGAAAAGCAATCATGTAAAACTAACTGAATTTGAACAAAAGTGATGAAGACCCCAGCTTCCCCAGACTTTCCTTTTGTCTTCTCTCCTGTGCACTTGGGTTGGCGCAAGGAGGAGATCCTGACCACGTGTGATCGGTCTTCTAACGTTTTCTCCAAGGTAGAATATTCCCATTCTCTGACATTCTCTCGAACATAGAATATTCTGATTCTCATGTTCAGAACGTCTCCCAAGCATCAATGTGTGCATGTTTGAGGGTCTCGAAGGCATCACTGGAGGATCTGCAGGGTCTGTCCCACCGTGCAGTCCATCAAAGAACCAGACTCAAGGAGGGAGGGGGACGAGAGGGACCCTCATGAGACAGAAACTGCAGGGATTCTGGGCAGGAACAGAGACAGATCACCTGCCCCACCCTCGTGGGCACAGAGGGCAGGTCTGGGGTCCGGGCAGGTCTGCACCCTGTGGGAGAAGAACATGCTGGCCACATGATGGGAGCCCCACTTCTGAACAGAAGCACCAAGGAACCAGACTCTGTCCTCAGTGATGAGGTCACAGGTCGTGGCTGACGCTTCCCAAGGGCCTGTCACTCTGGGCTCCAGGGCTGTCACTTGGTCTGCATGTCCAAGCAGGAAGCCAGTTCCTCCTGATGGCAGTGTGTCTACCATGTAGACACCCCCCTGCTTTCTTCACCTTCCCTTCCCAGGCTCCCTGACAGATGAGGGCAGGGATGCAGGCTGGCCCCGCTGTGTTGACCAGAGAAGCCCAAACCCCAGCTTTGCTGGAAGGCGTTCCCCCTTTGCCAGGGAAGCCCCTGTACCAGGGTCACCCAGGGAGCTGTCAGCATCTCAGGGCAAAGCATGCCTGGTAACTGTGACAGTAAGTCTGGGATCCGGGCTGCAGACTCAGGCCAGGGCAGGGGCTCTGGGGGCCCCTGACCAGTCAGGACACAGGGCCAGAGCAGACCCGGGAAAAGCCAGGATGGGTGAGAAGGATGAGGACAGTCCACAGGATGGGGGCTTGTTGCCACAGTTCACAGGATGGAGGAGGCTTTGGGGTCTGTGGGGGTCTATCCTCCTGCAAAACCCTAACCCCCTGGCCCTAGGGGACCCTCAGTGGCACCTCTACAGACACGCATCTGGAGTTTGGGTTTCATTCTGTCCTTCTGGAAACTGGAAATGGTAGTACCCCCAGGGCTGCCTTAAGAAAACATGGAGGCCACATGTAATACCCCACTGGCCCCTGGACAGGGCAGCGCCACAATCTCCGCAGAGACAGATGTTGGCCCCTGCCTCCCTCGGGGACTCTGTGCCCTGGCCAAGCACCTGGCCCCACCCCCGGCTCCCCACACAGAGGCTGGCCACAAGTCCTGGGCTGGGACCACCAGGCTGCCTCCAGACGTTGACGAAGTCTGGGGACACACACTGCCAGACTCTGTGAGGCAGCCCCTCCCCATCCCCAGCTCTGAGTCTTGTCAGCTGGATCTTCAAGTAACCCCCGTCTTGTACTATTAAGGATTTATTCTCTGGGGACATACATTTCACTGCCACACACACGACACTGTAGCTGTGATCTCACAGGGCGAGACTGCGGGTGTGTCCTACTCTATTTTTTATTTGCAATCCACACCATCAGGTCACTCACAGTCCCCGAAGTTCCTGAAAGTAACCATCCCGACGTCTGGAAGGAGCCTCTAAGGGGCCTTCTCAGGGCCACACTCCTGCAGGGAGCTGACCCCACATGCCCTGATGGTCAACTGATAGGGCAGCTCACACTAGACGAGTCCCAGCTCAGACTGCCAGCCTGGGCCGGTCCACTGTCTGTGGGACTCTGTGGAAACAAATCAGGGTCTTTGCGCAAAGGCAGGAAGGAGGCCTTTCCTCAGGGTAAGCCAGGACAGGGCAGGGGGACGCACCCACAGACCGAGGTCAGCCTCCACTCCCTCAGAGGTGGCCTGTGATGGGCCCAGGGAATAACCACCCCAGAGGCCACCTGACATGCCCCGAGGGTGGACAGGATTTCAGAGAACCAGCTCATGACCTGGAGCAACCCAACCCTGCTTGGCCTCTTAGTAGTTATGAACAAGACGACCAAAGAGGTCTACTGTCCACTGCTAACATACGGGGATTCCTGCTTTTAAAAAGCACATGCCTCGGGATCAGCAAACACACTTCCCTGGAATCTTCCATAAGAGCTGGTCACGCTGCCGCCCTGCTCACTGCAGGGCAGGCATGGGCAACAGGACACCCAGAGGAGGAAACGGAGAAACATCCAATTACCTGCCTCGGCCCCAGAGTCGAGTGGTGACAAAAAGCAGAAGAGGAACTCTAGAAGTCCAGCAGCTCACAGGAGTCCAAAGGCTATTTTAAACACCTTATCAGAATTCTGGGTTAACTGAGTACCTACGAAACCAGGAATAGAAAGTGCTCAGAAAAATAAAACACCACAGAGCCATCTGGCATGGTCAGAGGCTGCCTGCGGGGAAAGACTCGTCTTCCAGAAAAGGACCCAAAAATAGCTCCAATGAGGGAGAAACCGCCGTGTGCGCCAGGAGAGGTGCAAACGGGGACTGAATTAAGCAGCCTCCAGGGAACGTGGGCTCCCACGTACAACAGCTCCTGCCATGCCCCGCTGGGAGGGGGCAGGCGGGAACGTGCCTGGGCCTCGGAATAAGCAGCAGACACTTGTCTGCAGGCCAGGTCGCCTGGATGCAGACAGAGTGGGCAAGCCCTCTGTCTCCGCTGCTCCCCGACCACCCACCCGGGGCTTGGAGGACACCAGGTACCTGCCCAGTCATTAGCCAGAGGCAGGGAGGGGGGCCCGGGTGG
>NW_011495046.1:5448595-5456557 GCF_000754665.1 Bison bison bison
GGGAGGTGAGCCTGGATGGGGCAGGATGGGCCACCGGGGCATGGGGGGCAGGAGGGGACAGCACACAGGGGCAGGAGGGGATGGCATGTGGGGGCAGGTGGACGGCACACGTGGCCCCATCCTGAGCCTAGGAAGCCCTCCTGTGGGTGGGAGAGGGAGGGTCTCTGGGTAGGTCAGAACTGACCTGACACTGGAACTCCTGGGAGGGCTGGTGTGGGCAGGGGGCTCAACACAGCCCAGCCACAGCCCCCGCCCACAAACCCAGAGCCCAGGGACATTTACCAGAACATCCCGACACGGAGACCCTGCACGCCGAGTGCACACGGGCAGAGCAGGCTGCATGTAGGGACCTCCTCTCCTCCAGGGGCACCTGGACTCTGCACGGCCATCCCTGCTTACTGGCCAGAGACCTCAGAAGAGTCCCGAGACTGGCCGGACCCTTAGTCTGACCTAATACTGTCCCTTTAATCACCAGGAAGTTCTCATGTGAGAAAAAGGACGGTTTGGACTCCAGAATGGACGGTGCAGACTGGTCTTTCTGTGCGATCATCACAAGCAAACGCAGAGGTGGCAACATCCCCAGGGTCCATCAGCGGGGATGGTAAACTCAACGGGGTATTATCTACACAGCAGAATGATACTCGGCCTCGAAAAGGACTGGAATGCTGGTTCCTGCTACCATGGGTGAGCCTGGAAAACCTTATCTGAGTAAAGAAGCCTGTCTCTGAAGGTCACTAACTGTATGGTCCCTGCACAGGAAAACCCAGAAACGGGAAACCTAGACACAGGAAGCAGAACAGTGGGGGCTCCGGAGGTGGGGGGAAGGAAGTGGAAGACTGTTTCAGGGTGACGGAAACTTCTCAATGATGACTATGTGCTGCTCTCACACGCCTGCATGAACTAGAAGCCCCTGTGTGAATTGTAGGGAATGTTAACTCTATCTCAAGAAAACTGTTAAAAAAAGTAAATGTAGGAGGAATGACCGGGGACGTACTTTTCGTCCCCTCAGCTTCTCTTCCGGGAGCTCGAATTGTCTACTCTGATTCCACTTCTTTTACAGTGATGCCTCTGGCGTGCCCTCTGGGATCCCAAACCCAACTGTTAGAACTATTAAGACATCTCTCTCCACAATTTCTCTGCTCGCTCACCTCTGAACCAGGCTAAGTGATTTCTCTCCAGGTTGACCCCTGGGTCATTAGCAGACCTGCATTGCTGCTGCCAGGAGGCTGGGTACCAGGTCATAGGAGCTCACCTCGCTCCCTCTGTCTGAACTGCCCTTAATTTAAATAACAAGGCTGCTGCAGCTGAGGTGGCATCTCTCAGAGGAAGGTCGTAAATTAGCAATTCATAGAAGCAGGACACATGCGCACTTGACCTGGAGTGAGTCCAGCACCTCTGTCAAGGATGAAGCTCCTGGGTCCCTGCTCGGACCTCCACCAACTGTGGTGGCTGCCCTGGAGTCCCAGGAATGCAAACCCATCTCCAGAGCTAAAAGTCAGGCCTTGAAACTGTCACTCAGGATAGAAATCCCACCCTGCAGCTGGAATGCAAGCCGGAGCCATCTCCCGGACCCGTCCACTGTCCCCTGCCACTTCCGGATAAAACCCGACTTGAGGACCATGCTGACAGCTGCAGAAGTGACCACATGTGCACTCAAGTGCCTTCATCCAAACCAGCACAAAGCGCAGCAGGCTAATGAAAATTAAATCCTAATAATCAAAGTCTTTTCCCACAGTAATAAATACCATAAACACTCTGCATTTTGAAAATGATGGCTGCTCAAGAAAGGAGATTTTTTAAAAACTCTCTTGCTTTCCGTACCCAAGCACCTCAAATAAATCTGGTTTTGGTAAGCCGTGGTTTCCCCAAACATCCCCACGAGGCTGAGTGACTTGACAAGCCCCTTTTTGGGAACAGACACAACCAAGAAGAAGCTAAGAGGCTGGTGCCCATGTAGGTCACTGCCATCTGCAGACTGCCCCCACGGAGCTGGGGCATGACCGCAAACCAGCTCGTTCTGACCACTGTCACTGTTTCCCCATTTGGGGAAGAAAGCAAGGCAGACCAGGTCACCACTTCCTCCAAAATGGTGGCCAGGTCAGAAGAGCTGGGCCTACTCATGGACCAGAAAAACACCACATTTAAGTGTCCCCGTTAAGCAGAGGGATCTTCTGCCAAAAACAAAGAAATGAAGGTGCCCACAAGTCTGGCCTGAATAACCCAGATGATTTGTGGTAGCCCCAGCCTGGCTACTGCGTTCACCCCTTGCCTGGTGACCCTGCAGCGGAGGCCCCAGCACTCTGACATCCACACAGCTGGCCATGAGGGGGCTCATTACCCCTGCCACACCACCTCCACCATCTGGACTGCATTGTCCTCAATTACCATTTCTGCCTGTAAAAACATGGGCAAGGCCTGCGTGTCCAGCCATATGACACGAGGAGAGTGCCCCCCTGCCAGAGGAGACCCAGAGAGCACCATGGGACAGGGTCTCCCCAAGCCAGGCTGCTGAGGGTGACCAGAAACAGCTCACTGGTGCAGGCGGGCCCCTCTCAAACCCACAGATTCGCTGATGATCCCACTTTCCTCGAAACAGGACTCAGCAGTCAAGAAAACCCAGCCCTGAGCAGAGTCCCCAGGGCCTTTGAATCCTCGTGGACTCTCAACGGGTTAGCAAATGCCCTCTCTGTCTCCAACCACCTCCCCTCTGTGTCAGCCAGGAACCTCCTCCGGCTTGTGTGTCTAAGCCCACCTCCCTGCCTCCCCCACCACCAGCCTTACATGGCCCCCCTTGACTCTCAACCTGCAATCTTCCCTGTCTCTCTCCAATTGCATCTGCATATTGTCCTCGGCCAC
Organism: Bison bison bison; assembly: GCF_000754665.1. NCBI lineage: Eukaryota > Metazoa > Chordata > Mammalia > Artiodactyla > Bovidae > Bison > Bison bison. The sequence goes on from NW_011495046.1 coordinate 5,451,452, forward strand.
CAGCCTGCTACCACAAGACAGGTAGATTACTGGTGTCGGCAAAGCTTGAAATATTTCTCAGAAAAGATTTGCTGACTCCGTATTAAAGCAATTATTTAAATTAATTGGAGTTATCTCCTCTGCAAAAATATTTGCTTCTAGCTGGGAAAACAGTACCTTGCATTTTCTCATTGTGTACAGCACGGTGTTTTGCATACCACACGTGTCTCATAAAATATTTCCTGAATTGATTATTCCCCTAAAAATGATTAATTTGAGCCTCAGCCTTGTGTGTTGCACCTACTGGTGTTCCTATCCCAGGAGTGTCAGGCCGTTTGACTGGAAAAGGAAGGAACACCAGGCACAGTCAATGGTTTTAAACAGTTTGCAGGTGACTTGAAATGCACATGGCTGTGGAAATGCAACAATAAGAAAAGTGTGCCCCAAGGGCCACATAATTAGGTACAACGAGAGGCGGGGAACTTGTCGTCTCATTAACCATCTGCTCACTCAGTGTCCTGAAATTCCAGAGGAGAAGAATCAACATTTTGGAAGTTTACAACCTGTCAGCAACAACCTATAAAAATAAGACGCCAATTTGATTGCAATCAAGGGAGAGAGCTAGATCGTAGCTTTTGTTAAAGCTCATGTAGGCAAAATCACCCAATTACAGGAGGGTTTAAAGCAATGAGAGTGTCAGAAAGTCCTGAGAGCTCCCCCTCCTTGTGGACAGACAGTTAAAGACCCACAACCCTGGCTGTTCCTGACCCCTTGAGTCTGCCTGCAAGGCGTGACCCCTGCCTTCCACCAACCACAAGTGTGCCTGATACAGCAGTCTGTTCCACCAGCAGCCGGCACACCTGGACATGTGCTGTGGGGTGGGGCCACCCTGGGGCTTGTAAGAGACGGTCAGAACTGCTGGATGCTCTGGACAAGTAGCCAGGAGTGATGCAAACATAAAAGCTATTCTCTGGGCTTTTAATGTCAACTTTGGTTAATAATAAGACATCAAATTGATCCATTTCCAGGATCTATATTTGTGATTCACTAGAAAATCATTTGGTGGGAGAGTATGAAAAATGTAGAACACTGATGTAAATAATAGCCTTTTTTATTTCGCTGAATAAAACTGTAGAGAAAGTGTGGTTGTGATGGTCATTTTTCCCCAGGAGGGCAACACAGAAAGTCAGAGGGAGGGGGTGTCCAACAGGTAACCCCCACCCATCAGGCCACAAGGCACATGACCCTGGTGGTCGATGTAGGGGTGCAGCCAGAGTCCCCCCCAAACTGGGCCCCACACCAGGTACCCTCAGGACACCCAAGGCCTCGCTGTCACTGTGGGGCACAGACTGTTTTTCACCTAGAAGAAACTCAACCCTCAGTGAAGTCACAGGCTCCTGGGAGGCCGGGCTTGGGCTGGAGCTCGGGGTGACCCCGACATTTCTCCCAAGGCCCTGGAAAGCTGGATGTACTGCTGGGGGGCTGCCTCCTCCCCTCAGAAGAAGCCTCTAGTCTTCAGACTGAAACGAGCACTTCAAACGTATTTTTGGATTTTTATTAAATACAAAAAGTGCTAGAATAAATGCCAGCTGCTATAAATGCCCCAGAAAAGCAAACACTTTCTCCCTCTCAGTGGCACTTGGAGGAGCAGCCTGGAATGCCAGCACCGTTTTTCATTGTGTTCACGGACGTCAATAAATAACCAGATTGTAATGTTTTGCTTTTGCAACAGGGCCTCTCAGAAAGTCTCAGAAGCCAGCAGACAGCAGCCCCACCAGTGCTGGAGAAAATCTGAAGCAGAAGGAAGCACCCTGTGAGGAAGTGCCCCCCAGGCAGCCAGGACAAGAGTGAACTTCCCCCTTCAGGAAGCCAAGGGCGGCTGAGTCCCTGGACACCACGTGTCACCTGCCGTCCAGCCTTGATGTCCTCAGGAACCCAAGGGCGGCCATCCGTGTCCACACCAGGGGGCATCTGTGTCCACACTGGGACCCTGTAATGCCAGGGACACCACCCTATCTCCTGCTGAGACACAGAAGATCAGAAGTTCAACCAAAGATGAACTCCTATAACAGCTAGGCTCATGTGTCACCCCTGGACAAGCCTCGTGTCTGAAACGCAGGAAGCTCCCACCTCTTGTCCCCAGCACATCGTCTCCCCCTAAAGCCATGGGCTAGAGCCGAGGTGAACTGGGGTGTCCTGTCCATGGTGGGGACCCCCCACTAACACCCAGAGACCTGCTGGCCTGGGGCATCAGCAGGTCTCAGCACTGCTCTGTCTCTCCAGGAAGACAGACGACCTCCTCTCTCTGTTAGATCAACTGCCTCTTCAGCCAAGGATTTAAAACAAGTTCCCAAAGAACAAATGCGGCTGCCTTCACTCTCTGCTGAAGCTCTAACAATCCAATTTTTTATTGTTTAAATAAATGCACACACATTGAACTTGTCTTACAGGGGATTTTATCCACATCGATTCAGAAGTACCATTTACCTGACGACACATCCCTGCCACGTGATTCTGGTCGATACACAGAACAGCAATAGCCCTTCAGACCCACAGCAGTCTTGGGAGAACATTCCAGATGCAACGCAGGGTCTACTAGGGGACAGGACCTACCCGGTGACCTGTGATCACCCTGCAAGTGACTCAGAGCCACACTAAGAGGACAGCAGATGGGCCCTGAAGCCAGGACCTGGGTGTGATGCCGTCAGGGCGCCCGGGAATAAAGGGAAACATGGATACTTTTCATGGCTGATGAGGCCCCGTCTCCCAGGACCTTTGCTGGGTGTCCCACTGGAGCTCAGCTGCCCCAGTGGGCAAACATGTTCTTAAAGGTGGCACGGCCCCTGCCCCCCAAACTCTGGCCAGTGGCTCCGCCCACCTCAGATGGAGGACTGGAGAGAGGGCTGCCTCTCTCAGGAGAAGGAACCCCTGAGCAGGGGGCCTGGGGGGACACACTCTCGTAGGAAGGCTGAGTGATCCCGAGTGGAGCCTGGGCAGCAGCAGGGACAGCAAGACAGCAGGACACCAGCACCCCACCCCCACCCCTGTACCTGAACTGGCCACACTCCCCGTGTCCACCCTAATCAGGGGTCACTCTGATGAACAGGGTCTGGACCTGCTCTTTAGGAGATGGGAGAGAGAACCTGCTAAGGATGATTTGACCATAAGTCCCCCAGGACTCCCAAGCGAGTGACCACCTGGAGGGGGACGTGAACCTGCCCAGATACCATGCTCAGCCAGCAGTGCCCTGGGTGGGACACAACATCGCATCCACCAGAGATCAGGCAGCCAGCATGCACGGGTTAACACAACCAAGCATTAACCCATCCACAACTGCTGTGTATCTGGTTACAGGTGAGAAAGGAGGGGCTGACGTGCTAAGGAGCCCATCCCCAGCCAGTGACAGGGGGCGGGGTTACTCGAGAGCTCAACCCCCAGGACGAGGCCTCAGAGACGAGACACTGACAGCCTGTGTCCTATGAGTTGCGTGACCTTGAACCAGTAACCTGCCCTTTCTGGGCCTTACCTCCATGTCTAAAACATGGAAAAACTATTCCTAACCTGGCAGAGCTTCTGTAAGGACCACATCCTCCAGGTAGGGACATGTTGGGGGCCGGGGGGAGCATTTTCAGAATCAGAGCTTTCCCAGCCATTATGACGGTCTGTTTTGGGATCTGGGTTCAGGACACCAGCTGCTCAGGCAGGAGAGGCGGCCTGAGCGGGAGGAGCAGAGACTGAGTTGGGGGAGGAGGGTGTAGACAAACCTGGGCTGAGGTCAGCAGGAGAATGTCTGGAGAGAGAAGCTGGTAGGTGGGCACACAACCGCAGGGCAGCCACCCCCTGGGTCGGCCTCTTGCTGGGCTCCTGCCTCCTGCACCCCATGTTCAGCTGGGTCCCCAGGCGGGGGAACCTTCAACAAATGCCCACCACCTGATGGGTCTGAGTGGGTTTGTTTGTTGCAACCACAAGAGCCTTTAAAGAACCAGGACAAGCCAGCCTCTGTTTAACAGCCCTGGGGTTTTCTGGCCCCTCGATTTTCTTCCCACAAGGAACACTTCGAGGGTGGCAGGCAGGGTGGCTCAGCCAGAAGGGCTCTGGGCTGGAGGCTAAGAGCCCTGGGATGCCAGCTCGGGGACCAGGACTTGGGGAGGTCAGGGACCCGGGATGCTCGTCTTCACCTGCTGCCCCAGGAGCTCCGAGTCTCTGGACCACTCTTCTCATATCATCCTCTTGCTCCCCCGCACCATGTCCAGAATCAGAGAGGGCAGTAGACCCTCACTCTCCCCAGAGCTGCGGTGGGACGTCACCTCCCTGCTCAGAGACGTCTCACAGCCCGGCTCTCCTGCCACTACCCCAGCCAACTCCAGGCTCGTCCAGTCTCAAAGGACACCAGCCCACTCTCCTTACAGATGTTCATTCTGGTTAAAACCACATGCATACACCCAAGATTTTCACCATCTAAAATAAAAAGCACATTTCTTTCCTCCAAAACCTCCATATACACATAAAAAGTCAATTTTCATATCTTATGCTGAGAAGATAACCCTAAACCCAAAGTTCTCAGGACTTTCCATGAAGTCATCATTTAGCTCATTTATTAATTTATATTCATTTCACTGTAACACAATTATTTTGCTCATTTAACATTTTGTGCTGCCAGAGACACCTATGAAATCTAATAAGCAGCTTCCAGAACTACACAACATGCCAATTAAATATGTTAATTAGATTTAAGTGAGTGACACAAGATTTTTAACGAAGTGAATTCCAGGAGGGAGAGCGGGCCAAGCCACTGTCTGCTTCATTCAACTACCAGGGATCGATTTTCAAACAGCACATTTGAGGTCAAAGACTTAGGGCCCAAAAGTCAACGTGATACGGTTGTCCCTGTGTTACCAAGTCTAAGCTTGCTCTGCTCACGGCACGACAGGCCAATGGATCCCAGAGACGAGGCGTTGAGGCAAGGAAAACAACTTTATTGGAAAGCCAGCTGACTGAGAAGATGGCAGGCTAGCGCCTCTTCTAAATAACCATCTTATGGGGTCTGGATGGCAGGTTCTTTTGTAAATCAGAGATGGAGGTGGGGAAGGTAAGGAAGCAAAGTAAAAAGCCTACTGATCTTGCAAC
>NW_011495046.1:5456657-5460959 GCF_000754665.1 Bison bison bison
TAAAAAGCCAATTAATCTTGCAAACATCTAGAATGGCAAGCCTCAGCAGGGGATGTGTTCATTTCTTCCTTCCTGCGATCTACAGGTGGACAGGGTTCTGAACAAAAGGACTTTAGTTTAATGCCAGCTCAGGGACCAGGACTCTGGGAAGTCAGGGACCCAGGATGCTTGTCTTCAGCTGTCAGAGGGGCAGAGTCCTTTTAAGGAAGCCATTGGTATGATTATAATAACAAGAGGAATGAAAAGTGAGTCAAAGAAACAGTTTTCAACATCGAGTCAGAATTGGCTTCTTCTCTGCACCACCTGGGTACCCATGGGACTGGTTCCAGCACCCTGAGGATATCTAACTCCAGCAGCTCAAGTCCTCTGTACAAAATGGTGCACGCAGCCTACTCTCATCCTCGGCAGACTAGAGGTCACCTCCAGGTGACTGAGAATATCTCAGACAGCATAAATGCTATGCAAATAGTTGCTGAGGCGGCAAATTCAAGTTTTGCTGTTTGAAACTTTCTGTAACTTTTTCAAATATTTTCAACTGTGGTTAGTGTAACAGGACAGATGGGGTTTAGACGTAGGAAGGGAAAGTGTTTTGGTTTTAGAACATGTGCTTGTTTGTTTTGCTTGTATCTTAACATTGAAACGTGCTTGAACAACTAGGAGAAAAGACTTGGGTTGTTAGGTCTGCTGGCTTCCCGAGCAACTTAGATGCTTTGGGAGATAGAAAGACCAATCAAATGAGGCTCCTGCTCCCTAGAAACTTCCAATTTAGGACAGAAATCTTATCTCAAAGGAGAAGGACGGATTAAACAAACAAGCTTACTACATGGTGACCCACATGCCATCAGGCAGTCAGCCAAAATAAATCAGAAGAACTGCCTTGTCTAATAGGCTTTGATACTCCTTACATCAAAATCTACCGGAGGATCAAGTGGAACAACTCCTGTGATTTTCCTCTGAGCATTCCTAGCCTGAGTCACTTTGAGAGTTTTCAGGCTCCTTTAAAGATCAGGATCTCAGCGTGGCTGGGACACCCAGGCCGCCTGGCACCGGGTCCACCTTACACACCTCAGGACCCCTGTTTGCTCTAGATCACGGCTCCAGCCTGGTGGGGTCATGCCCCTACCCCTACTGCCATGAGAATCTGACAGCCACAGTCCCCAGGAAAACAGAATCTCCATGAGAAAGCACTTACGGTCCCCAGGGTCACAGGGCTCCAAAGTCCATCCTCAGACCCTCTTGGGAGCCACAGTCTCAAGGTAAGAAACCCCTGCCCCAAACCACTTCATGTCCATTGTTCCTGCCTGGTTGGTGACACCCATGGGTCCCACCACGAACATCTTTATAGAAGTGAAAGAAAGCCACTCGTCCCTTTCTGTGCACCAGCCCCAGGTGGCACTTAACCTGCCTGTCGAACAGCCCTGCCAAGGGGCCACCACTCCTGTTCTAACAGATGATAAGAAAGGGGGTTGGGTGTTTCTCACTGGCCAGCCGGGCCCCACGCCCAGGTGACACAGTGCATTGCTTCAGATTTGGGAACAGTGAAAAGTAACCGCCCTCGGGTCACAGGGCTAGTGGGTGAAAAGCTGGGAGAAGCCTGACTGCCTAGCCCCGGGGCAGGGCTCCTCCTCAGCCCTTTGTCTGCTCCTCGGTCATCTTCTCATCCTCCCTCCACGGCCTCAGGCGGCAGTCACAGCTCGTCTAGAATCCAGAGCCTCCTCCATGTGTGGTCTTTGACCGGCCTCACCTGAGGACTATGTCCCCACCTCTACACACAGCAGTCCCTCTCCCCTAAACAGCGTCATCTCTGCTGAAAGCATCCAGCGATGCCCCGGCTCTTGTGAACTCAGGTTCAGGGCTGAGCCTGGCTTCTACCCACATAACTGCCCTTTTTCCTGCCTCCATGGCCCTTACACATCTACCCAGAAATCATGACAACTGTTGGTCTCCAGGACAGGCAGCGTCCTTCCAACTGGACAATCTCTCTCATCGCTATTCATCCATCATCTTTCAAAGCCCTCCATCCAGCCCTCTCTGACATGATCTTTCAACTGACTGACTTCCTTCTCTGCATTTTTACATGTTTTGAATGTCTACAATTACCATTTAACTCAAGCTTTACAAAATAACAGGCTTCCCTGGTAGCTCAGATGGTAAAGAATCTGCCTGCAATACAGGAGACCTGGGTTTGATCTCTGGGTCCAGAAGATTCCCTGGAGAAACGAATGGCTCTAACCACTCCAGTATTCTTGCCTGGAGAATCCCACGGACAGAAGAGCCTGATGAACTAAAGTCCATGGGGTCACAGAGTCCAACACGACTGAGCGACTAACACTTCACAAAATGATTATGGTACAGACTGTTTTTCCCTCACTAGGCTGTATGTTCGGAGAAGGCAATGGCACCCCACTCCAGTACTCTTGCCTGGAAAATCCCATGGACAGAGGAGCCTGGTAGGCTGCAGTCCATGGGGTCGCTAAGAGTCGGACACGACTGGGCGACTTCACTTTCACTTTTCACTTTCATGCATTGGAGGAGGAAATATTAACCCACTCCAGTGTTCTTGCCTGGAGAATCCCAGGGATGGGGGAGCCTGGTGGGCTGCCGTCTATGGGGTCGCACAGAGTCGGACACGACTGAAGCAACTTAGCAGCAGCAGCAGCAGCAGCAGGCTATATGTTGGTTATTATCCTTTGAATTCTCAGCACCTAGCACTGTGCCAAGAAAAGAGCAGGCATGAATGCAGGTTGACTCAGTGAATTCTCCCAGTATGTTAACCAAGAGGAGACAAGCCCCAGAGGGACACCAAGAAAGTCTCATGGATATAAACAGAGGGTCAGGTGGACACCTGCTTGCTTGGCTCTTTGATGTGCTTCAATGTGAGTGATCCTGATAAGTGAAGTATCACCATAAAATGTTCAAAGGACTCTCAGGAAAAATAAATCAGCACTTATCCCATAAATAATTAAAATGCAAAACTAAAATGCATGTTAAAAACTAATCTGTTGGAATGACAGCTTAAAGTTGGTGAAAAATGAATTATTTTCTATTAAGGTCACAGTGTTAAAAACTACTCATTTAATTTTAAGTTCACCCACCTAGAAAAATCCCCTAGGGAAAGTAACTTTTCCTTTTACTGATTCTTTATCCTTAAAAATAAAGGTTCTGCTCAGAGCTTACTTTTTTTTTTTTGAAGGCATATTTTATTTATTTTGGCTGAGCTGGGTCTTTGTTATGGCTTTTCTCCAGCTGGGGTGAGCAGGGGCTACTCTTCGTTGTGGTTCACAGGCTTCTCCCTGAGGTGGCTTCTCTTGTTGCAGAGCATAGGCTCCAGGAAAGCTAGCTCAGTAGTTGTGGGATCTTCCCAAACCAGGGATTGAACACGTGTCCCCCCATTGCCAGGTGGATTTTTAACCACTGGACCATGAGGGAAGCACACAGCTCACTTTTATGCCAAAGCAAAGACCTAAGATTTCAGATTTGCTGCTCTCTGAGCTGTTGTTAAGGGGGGCTAAGAGCTCACTTTGTTTGCTCAAACATGATTCAGTCATCTGTGACTGAAGACCCGCCCCGCCGAGGACCTACCGGAGGTACAAATGGCCAGCTCCTCATCAACCATCCTGTGCAGAGGGTTCCAAGAGGAAGAAATGCTCTCCAAGTCCCCTGCCTTGGGGTCATTTCAATGGAAATGGCTTTGACTGGGAAATGGACAAGTCAGCTCAAAGTCACTCAGAAAATGATCGAGTTTTACCACAAAGGAGATAGCTATGGTTCAGTTCTCTGCACATTTGTGTACTTAATGGAACACGAAGTGAGATTTTCACAAACAAATCCACATGAAACATGAACAGGTCTTCCGTCTGTGAAAGAGATGCAGCCCTTCTCCCAGTCTGGAGTGAGTTAGGACCCACAGGCCCCGAAGGACCGTCTGGGACACAGAGCAGGGGCTTGGAGGGCACCGAGGGGTGGGGCCTCCAGGCTGCATCACGGGACCAAACTCCCAGAGCAAGCGTCTCCCGGACAACAGACGATGAGGAGGGACCGGCACAGCTGCTCTATGTCCAGATGAACTTACTATCCCCCCTCAGGCAGGAGGGTCCTGACGCAGCTGTGTGCCCAGGCCCCCAGCGTCCTTCTGAGAAGGACAGAGAGAAGGAGCAGGGCTCAGGGCATGGGAGAGCTCATTGCCTCAGCCCACAAGAGGAATTGACAGCAGAGCTCACCATTCTGCTTGAAGACGACAAAACCCCTGAACTCTAAGCAGACTGCAGACAAGACACAGATATGGCGAGGAGACAAAAGGAC
>NW_011495046.1:5461059-5461433 GCF_000754665.1 Bison bison bison
AAAAGGACAGTCGACCAGACAGACGCTGGCAACCAACAAAAACCTGGTGAGCTGCTTAAGTTCTGCAAATTATTCAGGAAAAGAAAAGTCAAAAAGCAAGCAGGGTGTCCATAAACTAACCCCCCCAGCCCCGCCTCGCCTTGCTAGGACCCACTCTGCTGCAGCCCCACCCAGGTCCAGCCACGCCCCCCTCCCCAGGCTCCTAGACTTGGCAAGTCGTCCTGTTTACCTGGGAGTCACTGAACCCTGAGCCCATTGCTTCCCCTGAACTGAGGAAAAGAGCGTATGTCTCCAGCTTGGAAATCTGCCTAGGGACTGACCCTGAGACCCTGGGGCTCCCCATCTCTGCCCCAGATAACTGCTGAATGAACGTC
>NW_011495046.1:5461559-5472448 GCF_000754665.1 Bison bison bison
TGAATGAACGTCCCACTGCAGGATGGACCAACTCTCAGAAAATATGGCCCAGTGGCCACAGGAAAGGCAGGAAGAGCGGGACAGCAGATGTGAGACACCTAGGGTCCCAGGGCTCTTCAGGGACCCTACTTCCCCATGGCCACGGGACCACACACCATACCTCCTCCACCCTAAGGAAGCTTTTAAAGGCATAAGAACTATACTTTTAATGACGTCTTTTGGCCAAAATGCCATCAGAACTGTAAGGGCTTCGGGCAGTAGAAGATGAAGGCTAAGTTCTGTGTCATTAGGGAAACAGGAGCTGATGTTTCTTTCACCTCAATTCATGTATTAGCATCCCTAAGTTAAGGACCCCAGGAAAATTAAAAGTCCAGGAAATAGTGATGCCCCCACCATGTTCGAGCACAAGGTGATTTATGCCAGGATCTGCTCTGCCCAGAGAAGCAGAACAGCAAGTGGACCTCTGAACAAGTTGGCACCCAGGGGATCACAGGCCTCCAAAGCTCCTCCACTGCAGGGACCCCACTGCCACCACCACCATCACCTCCGTCACCATCATCAGCTCCATCACCTTCATGACCATTATCACCTCCATCACTTCCATCACCACTGTTACCTCCATCACCTTTGTCAGCCCCATCACCTCCATCACCCCCATCAGCTCCATCACCTCCATCACCCCCATCAGCTCCATCACCTCCAATCACCCCCATCAGCCCCATCACCTCCATCACCCCCATCAGCCCCATCACCTCCATCACCCCCATCAGCTCCATCACTGCCATCACACCACTATCACTTACACCTTCACAGCAAGGGCAGGGGAGCCGTCCTGAAATCCTGGAATTCATGGGGAGGCACTCTGAACTTAGCAAAAGCTGCTCCCCTCCTCCTGGTCAAACACATACATCCCAGCCATGCTTAACTCTCCAATGGATATAGAATCATCCCACGGTGGGCTCTCACTCCAGTGAAGTCAAGCTCAGGTCATTAGATCTGGCAGGGCTGCTCCGTGCAAAAAACTAGCCCTTCCCAGGACTCGCTGGCCCAGAGGCGTTGAGAAGCTGCCCTCAGTGACTGAAGAAGAACTGCCCAGACCCTGTGGACCCTTCCGGGAGGTGAGGAAGCTGGAGGAGGGGAGGCCATCAGGGCACAGTCATTTTTGTGCAAATACCATTCGCGCTGTGTCCTGACACCACATGGTTTCCCCTAGGAAGGCAGAGACTCCCTCCCAAGAGGAAGGCCGACTACGCTGATGGCCTCTCACCAGGCGGCCCTGGGGCTCAAGACAGGCCCTTGCTCCTGGACTGGCAGGTCCACGGCCAGAGAGATAGACACCCCTCCTCACTGGGGGGTCTGCATGTTTTCAAAAGGATCCACCCTCAACTCTCACATGCAAAGCCCACCAGGTGGCCTGGACTTACCCACACAACCTCAGCAGACTTAGTCTCATCACCCCCAGTGGCTGCAGCGGCAGCCTCCCTGCCCACCTTCACATCAGGTGCACGGCACTGCCTCTGGACCCACACACCTGTGGGAGCAGCAACTGCTGGGAGGAGAAGCTGCCTTGAATGACAGGGCAAGAGTGGGGCTCAGAGCCTGAACAACCCAAACTCCCACGGTCACCAGCTGCCCAAGCCCAGCTTGGGAGTCAGCCCAGACCTGGGACTCCCAGGAAAAGGGATCTGTGGGTGGCACAGGATAGGGACCCAGAGCATGAAGTAGGTCAGAGTAACTTATGTGAAGATCCTCGGTCACTATCACAGCCCCTGGGCTTTCATCCCAGTGGATGAGAACATGCCAGGCACATCACAGGAAACCCTACATTCACCAAAGACACGCCGGAGCCCTCCAGGTCAGAGCTGCAGACTCTTTCCACAGGGAGCAAGCTGATGGAATGTATAATCCCTGTGCTATTTCAGGGAGAAATTGGCCTTTGTTACCTTTACTCGGAAATCTTCAAACAAGAGAGTATTTAAACTGAAAAGAACTCACAGTGGATACTACCAAATCAGGAGCAACTGGTTGGTAACTTCCCATCGTCATGGAAAGTTACACAACCCCTCACATCACTTTTCTAAAAATGTAAAAATTACAACTTTGTGTTCACACTCAGGGACGCTGCCCAGAATCACCCGAAAGTCCCCAAACAAGCACCTCGGGTCACCTGCTCCCCTATGAGATCCTCACGTTGGATGGAGCACGGCAGTGTCAGCACCTGGCTTGGGAGCCACCAACAAGTTGGAAATACATACTCGCCCTTGGCCATGGTGAGACTTGTCGGACCTTCCACCCACAGCTCCAGAGTGTTACCAAGCCCAGCAACACCCTCAGTGGGCTCCATCTGCAAAAGGTGACTGCAAATTAGCTGTAGGAGCAGAGAGGACAGCTCGAAGCCAGCGATCACTAAAGTGACAGCAAAGAGAGGAGGCCCTGCTTTTGCCAACCTGGGGCATTTCATACAGAAGCACAGGAACCCCCAGGGGCCCCCAGGGCATCCCTGACTCAGGAGACAGCTCAGGAACTGCCATGAGTGACCCCCAGTCACCAAGAAAAGCTAAATCAACCCAACATTCTTGGTGCAGTGAACACAGTGAACAGAGACACTGGGAGTTAAGATAGTCTCGCAGTCTGGGGTGAGGGCGTGTCTATGTTGCATCAGTTACACACCTGGGCCTATGCACTGTTACATGTGCACCCTTACATGTGCACCCTTACACGTGTGTCATCACATGTGCAGCATTACACATGCACTCTTACACAGGCACCCTTGCTCATGCTCCATTACACGTGCACCATTACATGTGCATTTTTACACATGTGCCATTAAACGTCCACTCTTACACATGCACTGTTACATGTGTGCCATTATATCTGTGCCCTTACCCATGCACCATTACATGTGTACTCTTACACGTGTGCTGTTACATGTATGCTCTTACACGTGTACCGTTACATGTGTGCTCTTACAGGTGAGCCATTACACATGAACTCTTACACATGCACTCTTCCATGTGTGTCTTTACATGTGCACCATTACATGTGCACTGTTACATGTACGCCCATACACACGTCCTGTTACATGTGCGCCCTTACACATGTGTTACACGTGTATTCTTACATCTGTGTTACATTTGTACTCTTACATGTACACCATTACATATGCACTTATACGTGTGCTCTTCCACGGGTGCCATTACATGTGTACTCTTACACAGTGTGTATTATATGTGCACTGTTACATGGAAGCTATACTGAAGCTCAATGTTATAACTCAGAATTAAATCACAGACCCAACACTCTGCTTGAAATAAATCCTAAGTAGCAAAAGATGTGTCATCAAAGTAGAGACACAACTTCAAATGCTACAATCGTTCACCTTAGTCAACAGGGTGTGGGGCTGCCGACCAACTACGAAGGACACCACGGGACACCCAGTCCCTGCCCAAGCCCACTCCAGCCAGAACCCAGGAACTGAATTTCCAATGAAATGCTAACTCTTCATTAAATCATGGAAAAAGAGTATGTCAAGGATGTATATTGTCACCCTGCTTATTTAACTTAATATGCAGAGTACATCATGAGAAACACTGGGCTGGAAGAAGCACAAGCTGGAATCAAGATTGCTGGGAGAAATATCAATAACCTCAGATATGCAGATAACACCACACTTATGGCAGAAAATGAAGAACTAAAGAGCCTCTTGATGAAAGTGAAAGAGGAGAGTGAAAAGTTGGCTTAAAACTCAACATTCAGAAAACTAAGATTATGGCATCTGGGCACGTCACTTCATGGCAAATAGATGGGGAAACACTGGAAACAGTGGCTGACCTTATTTTTGGGGGCTCAAAAATCACTGCAGATGGTGACTGCAGCCATGAAATTAAAAGACGCTTACTCCTTGGAAGGAAAGTTATGACCAACCTAGATAGCATATTCAAAAGCAGAGACATTACTTTGTCAACACAGGTCCATCTAGTCAAGGCTATGGTTTTTCCAGTAGTCACATATGGATGTGAGAGTTGGACTATAAAGAAAGCTGAGCACCGAAGAATTGATGCTTTTGAACTGTAGTGTTGGAGAAGACTCTTGAGAGTCCCTTGGACTGCAAGGAGATCCAACCAGTCCATCCTAAAGGAGATCAGTCCTGGAAGTTCATTGGAAGGACTGATGTTGAAGCTGAAACTCCAATACTTTAGCTACCTGACGCGAAGAGCTGACTCACTGGAAAAGACCCTGATGCTGAGAAATATTGAGGGCAGGAGGAGAAGGGGACGGCAGAGGATGAGATGGTTGGATGGCCTCACCAACTCAATGGACATGAGTTTGGGTAAACTCTGGGAGTTGGTGATGGACAGGGAGGCATGGCGTGCTGCAATTCATGGGGTCGCAAAGAGTCGGACATGACTGAGCAACTGAACTGAATTGAACTAAGTCCTCACAGCCTGATATTGAAATCTGATAATACACAGTGCAAACCAGAAAAGGCAAAAATCTGAGTTTCAGGTGGTGAACTTTCAAACAGTCCATTAACCGGGCTTTGCCCTGGACACCGCCCCAAGGGCAAGTCAGACCCAAACAACCCTGCCCTGCCTGGTGTCGCTGAAAGGAGCTAGAGTGCCCCCCACCACCATCACCCTGAACAAACTGCAGGTGACTGAGAAGGGAAACACACCTCCCCCACGGTGCACCTGTCACCTCAGGAAACCGACAGGCGGGCAGGTGACAGTTACATAACCATTTACGTGGGGGACGCTGGCCCTCCTTCTACAAGAGCTGGACTTCACTCTGTCCAGGGGATAGAACACCATGCCTGTCAGGACCCAGAGAAGAGCCCGCTGATGATGAAGCTGGTGAGGAAGGGACCCAAGTGATCGACCAGGCAGGAAACCACCACACTTGGGGTCCAGAGGGGTCCTCGGGGCACCTTCCTGCTGCCCCCGCTGTCACCACACCAAATCCCCAGAGCCTGTGTCATTGGAAGATCCTGTCACCTTGACACTTTAGAGGGGCTCCTGGCATGGCCCACAGACCCTCCAAATCACGTGGGCACAGGTCACTGGAAATGTAGAAGCAGGAGACGACAGCCCTCTATCACAGTGTCTGGAGCCCTGCCAGCAGCCTGGTGCCCCCAGGGGGCTCTGCAGCCATGTGTGGCCCTTGAACCATCGCTGAGGCGTGCTGGCCGGTGACAGACACAGCGGGCTTGGCACCAGGCATGGACCAGGGAGGCAAAGCACCCTGAGAATGTATTGTGCTGAGCGGCGCTCAGGTACACATTTGGGTCGAGTGGTTAAATAAGATACATTATTAAGCCAATTTCATCTGTTGCTTTTTGACTTCTGTAATGTGGCTATAGAAAATTGTATGTTTCACAGGTGGTCTCCATCCTAGACCTGCAGACAGCACTGCCTGGAGGATACAATCTAGAATTTGTGCCATCCGAAGGCTTTATCTGAACATGTGTAAATCCGGTAGCTTTTTGTGCATGTGTTTGAGCCGTGGAGGCACAGATGTCCAGGAGAAGATTCTGTATCTAGTCCGTTTCCATGGCCACCAGTGTGGAGCCCCGAGCAAGCACATCTGGCCCAATTTTAACACTCAGTCCAGGGGGCAGGCAGCATCAGATGGACGGCAGAGGCTGCCATGTGAGAACACTGAACAGAAGGACACTTCTGGGGACCCAGGTTCACTAACTGCATTTCCATAATGTTGGTTTCACCGTGTGAATGCAGAGGCCTTCCAATGCAGGAAGACCCCACAGCCCCACCTCCCCAGCACAGGGCGGGTCATCATGTCACCCTGGCCTCTGAGGTGAGTGGCTGCCCCTGGCTCCGGCCCTGAGTGACAGCAAGCCACTCTCACCTACCCCTCAGGTGGGAAAGGAAGACTCCCTCCCTCCACATCTGCCCCTTCGGTTCCACCAGGAAATTCTCCCACCCACCTGCCTCTTTCATGACGTGGTAAAGACCGCAGGAAGTATCCTGGCATCTCCCCAGTTGGGCATCCTGGTGAGGTGAAAACAACGGGAAAGAATCGGAACCCAGCTCACACTTCGCCTTCAAGCCCTGTGGAGAGGGGCTCATAGCCTCAGCCCTCCACCTCAGCATGGCCCCAGAAAAGCCCAAGTTCCTACACTCCTCTGGGTCTGCATAGAGGGGGGCAACCACAGTGCCCAGATTGCTGAGTCGTCACAAGCACTGGTGGATTAATGAGCCGAATTTATTGCTTTTGTATGAAGCTTTCTCCCAAAGAATTATTTATTAAGTGAATTAATGAGCAGAGCAGTGTCAGGCTCCTAAATAAAAGGGCCGAGGATGACCCTCTGTCTCCGGCTCCCCTGGAGCCTCCTGTTCAGCTGGGTCAATGACCCTCACTGGCCCCGATCACCTCCCTCCAGGACCCTGTCCAGCTGGTCAATGACCCTCACTGGCCCCGATCACCTCCCTCCAGGACCACGTCTGCTCCCTGCACCTCGGGGTCCCAGGCCTCCAAGCCCACACTCCTTCTCCACCTGGCCAGCCGTCTGGGAGGTAGGGCTTCCAGAAATGTCCTCCCGACTCCTCCAACCTCCCCAGCCTCTGTGGTTCAGGCCAGTGTCTGCACCACCTGGGGACTTTGACAAGCCAACGCCGGGCTGCACCCAGATCGAATGCATCAAGACCTCAGGGCTGGGGCCACGCTGCAGCGTTTACAGGACTTCAATGTGTGGCCCAAGTCCAGGAGCACCAGGTTCATACGGGACCATGGCTGCAATCCTTTCAAGGACACTTTCTTCCACAGAATAAAGACATCATCTATGGAATGCAAAGAGAACTCAGTAACTTTTTTTTTTTTACCTAAATTAATCCATCTAGAGTATAAAACACACACATCACAAAATATCTCCATTGCATCTGACGTTTTTCAGCTGGCACCCCACTTGGTCTCTTGAAACACCCACACTCTGAGCTCCAGGGCGTCAGAGACCAGACCCTGGCCTCTGTGAGGCTACAGAGCCACATGGCTGCCTGGAGGAGCCTTGCAGCCCTCCTCCCCTGGGGACACTGGTGGGAGGCACAGAGCAGACATTTGGAGCAGTGACCTGGGCTCCCGTTTGTGTCTGTCGCTGCAGGAGGGGGCCCGCCTCCTGGCCTGTGAAGCGCTGCGGGAACCCCTGGGCTGAAGAGCAGATGACTGTCAACATGAATATTAATAGCAGCATAATTAACAACTGAGGTTGTCTGCCAGACGCTTGACTCTGATTAAAAGGAGTCCAGGAGCCAAGGCCCAGCGGGGCACACGGTTCTCTCAGCATTGGACAGAGAGGTCTGAACGGTCAGGTGGGTGACGGCCAGGGCAGCGCTCAGCCCAGCCACTGGGCCCACTCCCCCCACCCGCAGAGACCCAAGCCCCCACCCCACACACCCCCACCCTCCACTGCATGAATAAGGAAGGGACTGGGAGCCGAAGCTGGAATGTGCAGACGGGTCTCAGACCAGCGCTCACCTGGGCTCAGCCTGCTCCACGGAGAACAGAAATAGGACTTCTGTTTTGTGGTAACCAATCAGAACTGTTCCACAAGCTGTAAATTCACCTAAAATAAACTTCTAAACTACCATGGCCGCTGTCACTACAAATATCTGAGACTCAGGAGGACACCAGCTGTCCTGTGAACAGCCACCCAACTGTCCAGAGGCAGCAGCTTCAGACTGGTTCGCATCCTGCCTCCCCCATCCCAGATGCAAGCTTTAGCCTGAGACACCATTCCTTGCACACTTTTAAACGCTGTGGTTTCTGCCTGACTAATGCCGTCTTTAATTATACATCATCGAGCACCTTGCTGGATCTAATGGGGTCTATTACTCATCAAAACGGCCCCATCAGCAACCACAGTCCCCAGAGCCAATTACTCAAGCCTCCCTCCATGCTTCACAAGTGCCCGCCTGCACCTGCCGACACCTGCACACACCTCAAGCCCCAGCCTCTCACTAACTGGCCCAGAAGACACGACCGCACGATGCCAGTTTTCTACTGGTCCCATGAAGCCCAGTGACAGCTGGCAGCTCTTGGGCAGCCACACATCCAGGTCCTTCATCCATGTGCTCTGCCCGGACAGCACCCAGAAGGCCAGCGCTGCCCAAGCCCTGTGGCAGCTGGTAGCAGAGCCAGAGGGGCCTGCCAGAACTGGACACAGCGTGGGCACAGACAGGTCTTTCCTGTCACCACTGGACAGTTCAGTCCATCTGGATGGGCTTTCTTAGCACACGACTCACTGTGAGGAAACTAAAGGTCACCAGAAGTCAGCTAGTCCCCAAACTTTCATTCAAAGGGATGAAATGCCAACCAAATTAATAATGGTAAATGTGTAACATATAAAAATGATACACATATATTTATACTTCCTATATATTAGTATATGTGTATTTGTTGTTGTTCAGTCACTAAGTCATGTCCAACTCTTTGCAACCCCATGGACTGCAGCCCACCATGCTTCTCTGGCCTTCACTATCTCTCTGAGTTTGCTCAAACTCATGTCCACTGAGTTACTGATGCCATCCAACCATCTCATCCTCTGTTGCCCTCTTCTCCTGCCTTAAATCTTTCCCAGGATCAGGGTCTTTTCTAATGAGTCAGCTCTTCACATCAGGTGGCTAAAGTATTGGAACTTCAGCTTCAGCATCAGTCCTTAGGATGGACTGGTTGGATCTCCTTGCAGTCCAAGGGACTCTCAAGAGTCTTTTCCAGTACCACATTTCAAAAGCATTAATTCTTCGATGCACAGCTTCTTCATGGTCCAACACTCACATCCGTACATGACAAGTGGAAAAATCATAGCTTTGACTATACAGAACTTTGTTGGCAAAATGATGTCTCTGCTTTTTAGTACATTGTCTAGGTTTGTAATAGCTTTTCTTCCAAGGAGTAAGCGTCTTTTATGTGTATGTATATACATAAATCCATTTACATATATTGAAATATATTTGTCACTGAGTGAGAATGAACAGGTCAGGCTCTAATTCCAGACGATTTACCTAAACAACTGATGATTTACCTGTCATACTTGTAAGAGAAACTCAAGTTACTAAACCAAGTGCCCTAAGACCTAGAAGCAGAAAGATATAACTGGAAAGGTCACTCAGTGGACAATTAAGAAGTAAATCACTTTTGAAAGCACTGGGAACTGTGACAGTATGAGACCTCGTACGTTCGACCCTCTTGAATAATTGACACTGCATCTTTCTCTGGCCCCTTTATGGGGCTATGTTTAGAATTCCATTTAGTGCAGCAAGATTTTCACTTAACGTGACTCAGATGTGTTGACCAAGCAGCAAATGAAAAATAACAATACACAAAGAGCATTTCTTTGCTGCCCAAGTACTGTAGCTTGTCCAGGGCTGGCTGGCGCAAGTGGACTGCCTGCAGCATGCTGTCCATGCAGCAGCTCCCTGGGCTTGCTGGACTCCAGTCCTCCCATCGGAGCTGAAGTCCGGCTCGAAGGAGCAGCAGCCTACGAAGAGACTCTGAATCATGCTGCTGCTTCACCTGCTCTTTTTAGTCCAGTTTTGTGTGGAGGGAGAAGGGAGCCACACCACAGTTTTTAAACCATTCACCACAGCCACCACCTCTCTGACACTCTCGCATTTCAAGGTGAATTAGAATTCCAACAGGACTGACGTCACACATGCATCAAGTACATCATGACATGTGCATCAAGTACATCAGATTGGAAGATCTTCCAAGGAAGGCAAATCAGATACAAAGTGACCTTGGTCTCTTCAAGCACCATAAAGTTAGAGCATTTCCCCAACTGAATCCTGCTGATGTTTTATTCCAAAAATGTACCTCGAAAAAGAGTATATTAACTGCAAAAATAAAGGTTAAATACAGACTGAAGTGAAATGCACACTTGAAACAACTCTATAGTTGAGACTCAATCTCATCCTGCTCCAGCGAGCCCATGGGCTCTTACGGGCTGGATGAGGGAACAACGGGGGTAAGCCTGTTCTGTAGAGGCAGGAGGTGTAGATGAGCCCCCACCACCACTTCCTGCACAGGTGGGAGGTATAGACGAGACCCCCGACTCCTCTCCCCCCATCCTACTACCCCCATCCTGCAGAGGAGGAAGCTGTGCCCCTTCCCTCTCAGCAGAGGCCCAAGCAGCAACTCAGCACCCAGCAGGGTTATTAAGCTGCCTTCCCTAAAACAGATGATCTTTTGGGCTTTTTTTCAGTTCAATGAAGCTTGTAAGGATCAAGAACACTACCTCAATAACAGATAAAAGTTGGAGGCAATTCAAAGGTGAAACAGATTCAAGCCCTTAGACGCTCCTCAACATTCAGAGATTCAGTCATGAGAACTAGATTTGAACCGACTTTGAACCTAGAGGTACAACATGTATGAGAGACACACACACACACACACACATACACACACACAACTTAGGACACCATATTCTGACTCCACTAGCAGTCAGGTGGACCCAAGGAGCACACCTTGGTGGTGATTTGAGGTTTCAAGATGTGTGTGGCTGATGGTACCCAGCCGACAGCCCCTGGGTTGTGTTGGTCTCCACCTGCATCACCTCCTTCACCCACTAATGCAGACAAGCTCTCCCCACCACTAATGAGAAGGCCCAGAAGAGTCAAGCCATCTGCCCAGGGATGAACACACCCATCCTCAGTGCTAGTCCTGGTTGTCTATCAAGTCCCCACCCACCCTCCTCACATGGCCCTCAGGAGCCCTGAAACCTGCCAATACCTGGGGTGGGGCGGTGGGGCGCGGCCCAGGGGGAGGTGGGCCTGGGTCCCAAACCCTGAGGAGCTGAGCTCCAGTCCTCAGGGATGGGGTGCAGGGGTGTGTGGTAGGGGTGGCCGAGTTGGGTCTGCTCCCTGACCTGAGCAGTGAAC
>NW_011495046.1:5472678-5476375 GCF_000754665.1 Bison bison bison
CCCACCGGGACCCCCACCAGCACCTCACTCTGCACGGGCCCGCCTATAGGGCCCAAAACACCTGCAGCTGTGGGCAGAGTGACCTCAGGACCCAACTGCCTGGTTTGGGACCAGAGTCTCTAACTGATTAGGTCTATGATAGTGAGAGGTGGCTAATCAGGAAGCCAGTAGGCCGGTATATCCAGAGTTCACCTCCAAGGTCAGTTTCCATCTGCTAAGAAACAGCCTCGCTGAGCTGCGGTTGGAAAGCAAGGAGACACACTTACACCGCCCAGCCTACCCACACACAGCAGGCACTCAATAATGGCCACGTGTCCCAGAAGAGCTGGTTCTGCACCCAAGGCCCTTCTAAAAACACGTCCCAAAGGACTTGGCACGACTCTTCCATCACAAAGGCTGGCATCTGCCCTGGAGACACAGTGACCGCGGTCACCACTGCCTGCCATCCTGGGAGCAGCCTGGCTTTCATAACCTCCAAGTCCCTTCTCTGGAGCCCCTGTGACACCCTAGAAAAAGCCACAGCCTCCCACCCTTAGGACACAGTCATGTCCTAGCCCTAACCCTCCACAGGACAGCCAAGGTGTCCACCCCACAGAGAGCTGCACCTGACTGGCCACTGTCCAGGTAAACACTCCTGCTGGGGAGGCTGGTGCTCACCAGGAGTCCGCTGTCTGGATTCTCAAGCATGTTTATGCAAGCGTGCTTATATACTTACTTATAGATACAACTCTAATTAAATAGTACGTAAACCAAAGAAATCTAAGTGCATAAAAAGTCACTTCTTGGAAAACCAAGGTGATGACTTAGGAAAGACTTATCAAAGAGAGATGGCTTTAAAACTGTCACTTGGCCGGAACAAAAACAGAACACATTCAGGGGGAATTATTTAAAATCTGGAAGGTGCTCCACTCAGATTATTTTGAGTCTCTTAGTCCTCAGTCCATTTGAAAGAAACAAATAGGAAACCATAAATTGTGACTGTGGCTCAAACTAGAAAGGCAAGTTAGAACCCAGAGAACGCTCTGAGTCTGCATCCAAAATATGGTGAATTATTGTATGTGTGTGTTTGTAAGATATAATAGCAAATAGACATCATTGGTATGGTTCATTTCGCTGCTCCCATTACTGGGTCGCTCCCATTACCCGGACCCCATCTCTCGGAGATACTGCTGGCCAAGAGATACACAGGTTTTAAGTACCTTCGGGCAAACTAGTCAGACTCTAGCACTATGTTTTCCATCAGCAAGAGCCTTAGCCAAACCCTCCATAGGTCTTTAACTGTGATAATGTCCTTCCTTTAACCACCACAAAGTTCTGGCCAAAACCTGCCTGGCGCCCCCCAGGAACCTCCTGAGGGTAGAATGGCTCTGGGCCCTAATGTCAGCTCCATCGGGGACACGCCTACCTGGTCACCCAGGATGGCGCCTGCACAGTGCAGGTGTATGCCAGATACAAGCAAGGATTTTCTCAGAAAATCACTCAGAAAAAGACTGCAGTTGTCTGATATCTATGCCCTACTCATTCACATTAAAAAGTATTCTCTGAATTACTCAACTGGGAACCACAAAACCTTCTCAGAAAGACCAGTGGCCCTAAAAACCTCCATCAATGCAGTTAGGGTGTTTGAGGGGTCACCTTGCAAAACTGTAAAACAGAAAAAAAAAAAAAAAAAGCTTAGGCTGAGAAACTCAGCAATTGCAGTGGCAGCGCATCCCACGGGCTAAGGCGACTCTGATAGCCATACAGGATGGTGGCATCTGCCAGCCTTGGGCAGTGGGCACCGAAACCACGGTGTAAGAGCTCCAGGGCAGCAGGTTTAACTCATTTCTAACACCTTGTCCCAGGCAGCACAGGTGAATGCAGAGCCCCGCCCACCAGGCTGGAGGGTCCCAGTACCTCCAGTGAAAGATGCAAGTGAGGGTTTGGAAAGTGTTCCCAGAACTGAATGGAGTTAAGTCCATTCCAGTATCTGCTGCTGCTAAGTCGCTTCAGTCATGTCCGACTCTATGCTACCCCATAGACGGCAGCCCACCAGGCTCCCCCGCCCCTGGGATTCTCCAGGCAAGAATTCTGGAGTGGGTTGCCATTTCCTCCTCCAATGCATGAAAGTGAAAAGTGAAAGTGAAGTTGCTCAGTCGTGTCCGACTCTTAGAGACCCCATGGGCTTCAGCCCACCAGGCTCCTCCATCCATGGGATTTTCCAGGCAAGAGTACTGGAGTGGGGTGCCATTGCCTTCTCTGATTCCAGTATCTACCTGTCACTAAATTAACAGACATCTAAGCAGATACCTGCTAATCCACCCACCTAATAAAACATCCACACTTCCCCACTGACCCAAAGGAAGGTTGGAGGAGCTTCTCGCTGGGAAATGGGACTGTCTTATATTTAGTCACCTACTACTAAGGCATACATAGTACCCACTGATGACAAGTGCCCATCTATGAAACAGCACACGGCAACACCCGGATCCAGATTTATTCCAGTGGACAGTCAAGTACCAGAGCCTACTTGGAAGTGATGCTCAGCTTAAGGTTTTGCCTGCCACACTCACAGGGGCTGCTAACAGTCCTCTATCCAAGACATCCAGCGATTATTGAAAACCAGTGGCTAAAAGCCTAGATGATACTACAGTCCACACAGACGCTATTCTTTCTTTCCTCTCTGAAAATGATCAAATGTAATATTAGATTTAATTCGGACCCTTCCTAAGACACAAGCTTAGTGTGTCTTAGGTGAGGGGGCCTTGAAAAAAAAGGACTGAGCTCCCACTTGGGTAAAACAGGAAAATGAAAAAGGGAAATGTGTTCCAGAGTCTGCTGGGTTCAGACAGACCTGGACGGAATCTGCTGCACGTATCCAGACAGAAAGTCAGTTAATCATCCCCAACTCCAGGCAACAAAAAATTAATTCTCTGGAACTAAGTGTCATCACTAAAAATTATAAGTTCAGCCCCTTCACAAATGTCTTTAAATGCTGCAAATGCCATGGATTCCAGGAGCTGCCTCAAGGCCTCCCACCCTCCTGATCAGACTCCATTCACAAAACGTCCTCACTAGAAGCATCATTCAAAAATCATTTCATTCTCTGAGCCAGAAGAGGTAACCCACTTGTTTTGTAAAAAAAAGGGCCTTCAGTTATAATACCTTAGACAATAACAGCAAGGCGGGAAAGAAAAGTCTAAAAATCTGTAACAAGAACACTTATAACTGGATTTAATCACAATTAAAAACCAAATTAATTAACACAATCGGGCTTCCCTGGTGGCTCAGCAGTAAAGAATCTGCCTGCAATGCAGGAGACACAGGAGATGCCGGTTCCATCCCTGGGTCGGGAAGATCCCCTTGAGGAGGGTATGGCAACCCACTCCAGTATTCTTGCCTGGAGAATCCCATGGACAGAGGAGCCTGGTGGGCTACAGTCCCTGGGGTCGCAAAGAGTCAGACACGACTGAAACAACTGAGCAGGCGTGCAATTAATATCATCAATTCCCCTTCAGCAGTGATCCCGTTTATAAATATTCCTTGACTATTCTTGACTTGAGAATGGTCATTCCCCCTGATTAATAGGAAAAACCCAGTTTGGCAAAGTCTGACTTTTAACTCCAAAGCTTAACTACCCAAGGGCTTAAGTTCCTGACCTCAGAGACGCTGCAGTGCTTAGCAATTTGGTGGAGACCTTCCCTCACTGCAGTACTTC
>NW_011495046.1:5476475-5477936 GCF_000754665.1 Bison bison bison
ACTTCAGATATAAGAAGGATTCATTAAATGGCTTCTGCACCACCAGACCTTTAAAAGGTCAAAAGCAGAGGGGTATGGCTGTGCTTTCTAAAGTGAATATTTGCAACAGATCAACAATCCTTTTAAGCTTTTCCACATTTAAACAAAACATGAAACACAAGTACTTTCTCATCTCTCACTTAAACCAGCATCCCACGGGCTGGCTTCCCCCAGCCACAGAGCCCAAGGTGGCCGAGGTGTGAAATGACATACTCTGAGTAGCTCTTGAAACAAAACCGCCGGAACCCTCCAGATACGGTCTTTGAAACAGAAGCAGTCCACGCTATACAACAGAGCTGCACCAAAGGCAAAAGGAGAAAAACCCTCAAATAACAACCCAGTGGGGACAGGGCAGGCCTGAGATCCCAGGACAGGACCAGGGCTGCCAGACAGGCCCGGTCCACCTAGGGCTGAAGCAGACATTCCTGGGCTCCAGGTTGACTTCTTCCCTCCTGCTAAACGGGTTTACAGTGTGTGTTCTCGTAACCCAGGTGTGCACTGGCCTCTGCCAGACTCCCTCTTGCCAGACACCAGACAGGAGCGCCCCCCCACCCCCACCTCCCAGCAGCCAGGACCCGGGAAATCAGCAGGCACTAACTTCAGTCCAGGTGGGCAAGGGTATACAGAGGGTTAGTCTGGGGTCCAGGAGGAGAAGACTATGTTCAGAGAGACCAAAGGCCCAGCAAAGCAGGTGGAGAAACAGGTCCAGTGCAGCAAGGGACTGGATGGGGACAGGGGCAGGGAGTCCTGGCCACACCAAGTGGTGGTGGTGGTGAGGGGCACTGACACAAACGCACAGGCCACATAACAAGTGCAGGTGGGCACAGGGATTCCAGAGGGAGAGGATGGACGTCAAGTCACAAGGAGAAGTTGGAAGGGGGCGGGATGGGAGCACAGTGATGCCCCAGAGTCGGCAAGTGGGACTCGGAGGGTTACACCTACGGAGCCGATGGAGGGAAGCCAGTCGAGAAAGAAGCACAAGGTGAAGGCCATCGCAGAACACCTCTGGTCCCCTGCCCCTCCGCACTTCCCCCTGCCCACAACACACTCACAACTCGGAGAAGCGCACACCCACCTTTGCCGGGGGCGCGCTCCTGCTGGTCGCCAGCTCGCGCAGGCTGGAGGTGGCGCCGGTCGCCGCGGGGAGGAGGACTGGGGAGCCAGGGGAGCTGCCCCCGCCACCCGCGAGCGCCGAGGCGCCCCCCGAAGCGGGGCTGGGGCCCGGGCCAGGACGCGCGGGCGGACTGCTGCCGGGGCTGGCGCCGGCGCGGGGCCGCTGGCGGATGCCGTCCAGCAGGCGCACCAGCAGGATGTTGGCCGGCAGCTCGTCCACGCCGCAGCCCACCAGGATGCGGCACTCGGGGCAGCGCAGCTCGCGACGCGAGCTCACGATGCTCTCCAGACAACGGCGGCAGAAGGTGT
>NW_011495046.1:5479004-5479377 GCF_000754665.1 Bison bison bison
GGGGTCCTCCCGGCGACGCGGGTCCGAGACTGCGCCGCTGCCCGCCGGACCCCAGTCTTTCGCGGGCCGCCTTGGGAACGCGCTCGATCCCTCCTCCGGAGGCGCAGATGAGGGGAGTCGCGGTCTCCTTCCCGGCGCCCGCCTTCGGGCGCGTCAGAGCGACGCAAGAGCGCACGGAGGCCCGGGGGCCGCGGGGCCGCGGCCGGTGGCGCAGATTCCCTGCCGAGCGCTGCCCCCTCGTGGCCGCTCTGGGCCCCGCCGAGGCCGACATAGCCTGGTCCAGGGCTGGCCCGCGGACCTGCACAGCCCAAGACTGGGCTACCGAAGAAAGGCGCGAGGGCCTGACTGCTGGTCAGGCTGTCTTGAGGTTTGT
>NW_011495046.1:5479477-5480482 GCF_000754665.1 Bison bison bison
AGGTGTGTGAAGCTATGTGTGGCTTTTTAGACTTTTCAGGGAAAAAATAATATCTGTTGAGGCCTCAATGCCAAAAATGTTCATCTTTTTATTTAATCCTCTAAACGGCCCTATGAGATAACTATTTTAACCTCATTTTTGCATGCAAGGAAAATGAAGCTTATGCTTATGAAATCATTGCAGCTGGATTTTTTAAATCTTCGTGTCTCCAGAACCGAATGCATAGAAAAGATCTCAGTCCACTGTGATACAAGCTCCCTACAAGCCACGTATTTTTACACTGGAATCCCCAGTGCCTAGGGAAACCCCAGGCACATAGTAGTTGTTCAATAAACATTTGTGAAATTAATGGGAAAATGGTCTCCAAGTCATTGTCTTGTGGTGATTTGAATGCACATCTTAGCATCTTAGTTTGGGGTGTCCAGAATCGTATGCATATCCATGCATGCCAAGTCGCTTCAGTCACCTCTGACGCTTTGTGACCCCATGGACTGTATGTAGCCCACTAGGCTCCTCTGTCCATGGGATTCTCCAGGCAAGAATACTGGTTGCCATTCCCTTCTCCTGGAGATCCTCTAGACCCAAGGATTGGATCAGCGTCTCTTATGTATCCTACAGTGTGAAGTAGGTTCTTTACCACCAGCACCAACTGGGCAGCCAATCCTGAGTCATACGCTCAGTCTGACTGAGCTCAGGTACATGGACGCTCAGTCCATGTACCTGAGCATGCATTCATCATGTAGGGCACAGCCCCGGCCCCAGAGAGTCAGCAAGAGAAAGTTCACAGCACATCCTCAGAACTTCCTGTCAGCACTGAAATGTCGCTATGAAGGGCAGCCTAGAGGGCTTCAAGGAGGAGGCCTTCAGCCTCATGAAGGAGGCGAGAGGACCCCGGGGCAGGGCATCTGCAAGGTCAAAGGTACAATGTGAGGAGCAGAGAAGACACCTGATTGGCAGGAGAACAGGGTACAATGGGTATGCAAGTACAGCACAGGCTGATGGGGG
>NW_011495046.1:5480582-5483096 GCF_000754665.1 Bison bison bison
GTCAGGCTTGGTGACCAGCCAGCCTGAGGATGCATGGGTCTTGGGAAGGCTTGGAGGGCAGCCCTGAATGTAGTCTCTTGGGACAAGGAGGAATCTGACTCAGGATAGATAGCATGATGACAGCAGACATGTACTTAATGCCATTGAACACCCAAAATGGGTGAGCTGGTATATTTCATCACACTGTAAAAATAAAAAAGCCTCAACAGGGGCTCCAGGGTGGAGGACTGTGGCCTGCAAGAAGGATGAGCCGGAAGCAGCTGGAAATACAGCAACAGCCTCCACACTCCCCACAAGGTGAGTTAACAGGAGGCCTCTACTTTGCAGGGGAGGAAACCTGGGCACAGAGAGGACAAGTGAGTCACCGAAGGTCACACAGCTGCTCAGTGGAAGAGTCAGAACCTGCATCCAAAGGGTGGAAATCCAGAGTCAGTTTCATATGTAGCCAGCTTCTCAAGCTCATGAATAAGGCAAGCACTGAGGTTTATCAGGTTGTGGGCAGCCAGGAGCCCCATGCAGTGGATGGCGAGGGATAGCAGAGCCATGGGCACCCGGTGCCATGGGCACTGGGGAGAAGCAGCGCCTGGGAGCCCTGAGACAGGGCCATGGAGGGGCAGGGAGAGAGCAGAGGGGCTTGAGGAGGCTGGGCCCCTGCTGGTGAGCAGGGCAGGGGATGCAGATGTGAGCCAGGCTGACCCCAGGAAGCCTGGGGAGCCACACAGTCACACTGTTCCTGGTGCCCCCTCCTCCACAGCCAGCTCACATTCCATGCAGGTTGCCCGGGTTCTTCACGGCTGTCCATTGCTACTGAGGCAAGACCACCTGCCTTACTGCTTGATGGGGCCCCCAGAGACACAGTGCAGGTGTGGTGGGGGCTGCCAGGTCCCGAGGTCACTCTCCCCACAACACCCGGCGCAAGCCCAGAACCGGGCTCTCTGCGCTGGGCAGAGGCAGAGGCTGTAAATGCCAGGCATGATCCTGGATAGCAGGACAGTTCCCTTGGTCCTGGGAGAGATGACACTGTATGGTGCCTGAGTGCCCAGAGGCATGGAGCTTTACTGGCCAGGGAACTCTTTATTGGCTGACTACTCTGTTTGTATCCTTCTGCTATAGCTTCCTGGGCTCCCCTCCCAAATAAGCCACATGCCCCCAAACCTGCCCTGAGGACCTGCTTCTGGGGAAACTGAAACCAAAGCAAGTGCTGAATGCCAGGTGAAGGGTGGGCAGCCTGTAACCCTCAGCCCCTTCCCTTCCATTTCCCTGGATACCTGCTCCTCCCTTGACCTTATCCTCTCCCCCATGCAGCACAGAGGCTCTGTTTCCCTTTCCTGAATCCATGCTTCTGCACGTCCTGAAGCTCGCACCCTCCCCACAAGCAAGCAGGTGCTGTGCACACCAGAGGAAAGAAACACCTCTGCTGGACAGGGAGGAACGAGGGAAGGGGCAGTAGGCTCCATCAAGACCCTCAGCAGAGCACAGGGGCTGAGATAAGAGGCCAGACAGCAGGTCTTATTTTGGGCACGAGTCTGAAGTACTGGCAGCCCCGGAGGCACAGTGATGTGAACAGAACTCTGGAGGGAAATCGGAGCCTGGCGTGCAGGTCTGGGAGAGATTTTCCTGGAGGTGATGGATGAGACTGCGGGTGAGAAGAGGAAGCTGCGTTCCTTCCTTGGATCTGGAAGGGAAGAATCTTCCTGCCTTCTGCTCAGAAGATGAGGATGAGGCCAGGGAGCCTGTGGCGAGGGGGACTCTCAGTCACTGCGACATGGTGCATCTGCAGGTGCCAAAATGCTTACAGGTGTGAGGAGTGCTTCCCAAATGATGCAGAGGGGATGACAGAGCATCCGTCTTGGGCTCACAGGACATGTGCTGGCATTTATGTCTGAGGCAGTGGTTCCACATAGTTTCGATGTAAATATCATTAGTCCAAGGTCAGGATGCATCCTTGCTTTGCAGAAGCCCACATTTGCTTCCTTACCCTGGGACACCTGGACACCTGGCTGGAGAGAATGTGAGTTGCTTAAAGCAGAGGAGCCACCCCGAGGGCCATGGAGGGAGGCTGGGGCGTCTCTGCGGGGAAGAGACACCTGAGCTACAGGCCGGTGAGAGGGAGCTGTCACTGCTGGGGCGACTCTAACCCCACAGGAGCCGCTTCCCTCAAATCTCTGGGAACATCGAACGAAAGGCTGAGTTGGTTTCCAGTCCTCTCAACCCCTCGTCAGGATACTTTCAGACTGAAGGCTGGTGGACAGAGAGGTCACCCTGCAAGAAGCGGCAGGATTGGTCTGAGGCTCAGGTCCTGGTGCTCATGGATAGCTGACCCAGTGAGCACGTGGCTGAGGCTAGAAGACTGCCCCTCCATGGCCGGCCTAACATCTGGGGACCACGGCCCGAGTATCTGGATGATTCCAGGAGGTGCCCCAGGGAACCTCGCTGCCTGAAGGTGGCTGTGGGCAGGGACTGGCCTTAGAATATCTCAGGGTCTTCCCCACTGTGCCAGGTGTAAGAGAGGGG
>NW_011495046.1:5483196-5496132 GCF_000754665.1 Bison bison bison
AGAGGGTGACGCCAGAACCCAGGCAGGCTGGGTCCTGCCAGGTGACTGCCGTGGAAAGGGAGCCTGCCCCTCGGGTTGGGGATTCGTGGGTGACACAGAGAGAAGGCCAAACAGACTCTGGGCTTCCCTCAATTCGATCCAGTAGGGCCTTGAGTGATTATCTGAATGTGAATTTGCTCAAACTGACGGAGCAGGCCATTCAGTTAAATAAACAAGTCAGAATTGCCTCCGCTCTGCAGGAAGGACCACGGCTTGCGGGCGGGGCTTCTCCCTGCCAGCAGTTTCCATAGCACTGGGACAGAAATATTGCAAGTGCTTTCGGGGATTAAAAATAATCCTGCCATTGCCTGTGTTTTGTTCACAGCCTTCAAAAGAATTATAATAGATTCTCCTGCAATCTGGAGACATAACACTTTATTTCAGTCTGGCCCCAGATCTCAGAAGATACTTGAAGCTGTGTGCCATCAGCTAAAGCACAGGGACACATTTAACCTGATAAAGAAACTCCCATGTTTAAATTACAGTCACAGGTGAAATGAATGAAAATTGAATATAAAGAAAATCTTCCTGAATAATCACAGCATAATTGACATTGACTAATATTTAATATCTGAATCCATGTCTTGGCAGAAGTACGTCTTAGATCACCCCAGGGGAGGCTGTCAATTATAAATGATACTGATGTGTTTTCTAGAAAAATGTGAAATGCTCATGAAAGACATAGTGCTAATGTAGAAGAATCAATCTCACAAAGAAGAAAAATCGAGCCTTTTCTCAGTAAGATAATGCTCTCCTCCTTCCGAGGAAAGATTAGGATTGTGTGGGTCTGCCGAGCACTCTTTCTAATCTGAGCTGTGGTGAAACATGTGGACCTTCTGGGTAAAAAGCATGTTGAAGGCCTGTATGTGCCTCTGCGGACAGGACACACCGCTCACTCATGGAGGGAGGAGGGACTGGGGACCCTTCTGAGAAAATGGGGTCACAGCCTTATGTGTGCTTGGGACGAGGCTTCCCCAAGAAGTTCCCCAGAAGCAACGGGGACTCAGACAGACTCACTGATGCCACGTCAGGATGTCCCCCTCCAGCCCCACACCCACTCCTGCAGCCCAGGGGCCAGGCCTCGGGCCTCCGTGCACACTGCCCTCTTCGGTGATACTGTGAAGTCCCTCCAGCTTCTCATGCGGGGTGCCTGCATCCTCTTCCCCAGGCAGCAAGGAATGAGTGTGGACGCTGACCGCGGACTAGGAACACTTGAAACCCAGACTTTGATTTGTTTTCTGCTAAGAGGCCTCCTGGTAGGCCTGGGATGGACTCTCACCATCTATGTAGGCTGTCCTGGGGCATCACAGCGTGTGGTCCAGTGTCTGTGCCATGTGGAAAACAGCCCTAACTTAGAGGCTTGAAACCAGGACACCATTTATCTTGCTCACATATCTGTCCCTTGGGCTAAATGGGGCAACTTCTCTCCCTGGCTCAGCCACGAGGCCCACGTGCCTGGCCTACAGTGTGGTCCATGGTGACCAGTCCCTTGGAGTGAGTGGGGCACGGGCAGTGTAGCCCCTCAGAAGTCACACAGGCCCCTCTCTGCCCCTGCTCACCCAGCAGTGGGCCCAGGAGCTCTTTGGTGTGAAGAGCTGCAGACATGCAGGCCCCCTCCAGATGAGGGGCAAGATTGAGGTGTCAGAGCTTATGATGGAAATGTCGATTTTCCTGGGAGAACAGCATCTCCCAGCTCAGTGGGTTTGCAGCCTCCTTCCAGAGGCGGGCCCTGAGCTGCTGGAGAAAGTGTGAACAGAGCCAGTGAGCTTTCCCTCTGGGTCAGTCAGAGCCTGCTATGGTTGCATCCTGATATTCAAATATTCAGTGGTGGAATGGGTGTGTCATAGCATTTCCAGCCGTTAAATTCCCACAATAAAGTTGTATTCCAGTTATCAATAAAACATAAACCTTTGAGGACTTCCCTGGTGGCTCAGTGGTAAAGAATCTGCCTGCCAATGCAGGAGATTCAGGTTTGATCCCTGATCCAGGAAGATCCCACATGCCAAGGAGCAGCTGAGCCCATGGGCCACAACTACTGAGCCTGTGCTCTGGCTCGTGCTCCAGCACAAGAGAAGCCACTGCAGTGAAAAGCCCGTGCACAGCAACTAGAGAGCAGCCCCCACTCTCCACAACTAGAGTAAAGCCTGCACAGCAACAAAGACCCAGCACAGCCAAGAATAAACAATGAATCGATAAATCAAAATAATTTTTAAAAATTAAAAAAAAACAACCCATAAACCTCTGAAAGTACAGATCTACATGTAGAAAATGGGCCACCACGTGGCAGGTAGAGGGAGGCAGGATTTCTATCATGATGGGGAATGGTGGTCTATTAACTCAGAAACAGAGTGGACTGCCCGCAAGGCAGGAAGTCTCTCAGCTCAGCATGAAAATATTCAAGCAGTAACAGAGTCACCGTGTACACTTTTATTAGGGTACTGATGGTTTCTGCAGTAAACAAACACCACGTTTTCTGTGGGTGGACGCAGTGCAGGTCTGCTTCTGACTCATGTGGAGGGCAGCATCCCAGGTGGTAGGGGTGATGGTGTGGGACCCACACCCTGCATGGTGCTGCCCGGCTTGCTTGGGGTTCAGAGCCCCCTGCAGCTGGAGGACTGGGCCTTAACGACACACATCACCTCTGCTCCAGGCTTTCCAGGTGATGCTGGTGGTGAAGAACCTGCCAATGCAGGAGACATAAGAGGCACAGGTTTGATCCCTGGATCGGGACGATTCCCCCAGAGAAGGGCATAGCAACCCAATCCAGTATTCTTGCTGGGACAATCCCATGGACATAGGAGCCTGGTAGGCTACAGCTCATGGGATCGCACAGAGTCACACGTGACTCAACAACTTAGCACACACACACCTCTGCTCCCATCCTCCTGCATGAACTGTTCCTAATCTCACCTGATACGGGAAGGCGTGGATAGCTGCCTCCCAAGACCATTCCACGCCCAGCCTTCCAGTGACCGCCAGCCCATGCTGACCAGCAGATCACAGGTGGAGGGAACCCTGTACTGGCCACTATCAGCCAGTTATCCTGCAGGTGCCCACAGCACCAAGCCTGTGATTCTAGCAACACACATTCTACACACTGCTGATGCCGGGTTGGCAGAGTTAGTCTTAGTCCCAGGAATTATTCTGTGGGTCGGGGTCTAAACACAGCGTGGAAAGAAGCCCTCAAGCACCCAAGCATCTCTCGGGGCCGCAGGACTGGGACATGGACACCCAGAACTCCGACAAATGCCAGCTGCCCGTGTCAGGCGTTCAGGGTCAGTCAGGCCCTGTTGTATCTCCCAGCGTGCTGGTCCACCACCCACCCACACAGAGCCGGTGCTACTTCCTGAAGGAAGCGGTGAACCCTGCTTCCAGGCACTCTACGAGGACAACCATCCATAGGCCTTCATTCATCATCCACCTTCTGCCTGTTGTACAGAAATGCCCTGTGCATCAGAGTCCTGCCTTCCTACCCTACCGTCTGGCCGGCTGTCGCAAACGAGACAGAAAAGGGTGACAGTGCAAGGACCATCCTGGGATCCTCAGGAGCAGAGAGGCACTACGTTCAGAGCCTTTTGTAAAGAACTTGCAGCACAGAGCCAAGGAAAGGGGGGCTATGGAACTCTTTGCTCAATTCTCCGAGTATGTGGCAGCAGAATTAAAGATCAAAAGTTCTTTTTATGATGATGAGAACAGAAGGACCACAGAAAAATTTTTAATTCATTCCAAGACTACTGTCTTCAGGAAAAGAAAATTGATTCAATATCCTTTTAAGTTCACCTAATTGCATCAGGATTAGCCGAAACGAATCTCTAATCTATTGATATGAGTTAAATATAATTTGCGAAGAGTTGACTCATTGGAAAAGACTCTGATGTTCGGAGGGATCAGGGGCAGGAAGAAAAGGGGACGACAGAGGATGAGATGGCTGGATGGCATCACCGACTCAATGGACGTGAGTGTGAGTGAACTCTGGGAGTTGGTGATGGACAGGCAAGCCCGGAGCACTGTGATTGTCGCAAAGAGTGGGACACGACTGAGTGACTGGACTGAACTGAACTGAACTGAAATATAATTTGCACCCACATTTATGAAGTCTTTGTTTGCCTGTAAAGTATAATGGGAAGGTAAGAATCCACATTCGTGTAAATAGAAAACATACTTTTATTAATCAGCAGTGGGCTGCATTTGAAGGAAGCAATTTAATTAAATCTGCAACATAAACCATAACAGGTTGCAGGAAACCCATTCACTCCTGGATTTCCTGTCTGCCTGCCTGGGAGCCATTGCTCACCAGCACTTACCTTGGTGACCTGCAGTTAGACACAAATGCCATTTCAAGAAGCCATCAAGGTCCTGAATTAAATCTGATCCTCAGAATCGGAGCTCCACACCATAGCCTCTCCTCAGGCCTCTCTGGGCCCTCTCTGGGAGGAGGGGCGGCGGGGGGGTGGGGGAGGCGGTGGTTCCTGGGGTGCCTGCTTTGGCTGGACGCCTTATCTGCTTCCATGTCTTCCTTTTCATCTTGTGAACGTTGTGTCGTGCTTAGCAACCACATAAATACTACGGATGAACTGCTCAGTGTGCGCCCTTTTACATCTTCATCAAAGTGATGTCGACCACGGTCATTGGCAGAGCTCAGGGTGGAGCAGCCGCCTCCCTGCCCCCGCCTCCAACGCATGCGCAGTCAATTCCTTGTGGCCAGGTGCCCCTGAGGGATGCTCTCAGTGAGGAAGATACTATCGTGGTTCTGAGGGCAAGACTGAGCTCCTGTCTGGCAGGAAACGTGGGGAAATTCCCTAAACTCACCTCTTCCCCTGGTTAAAATTCAGGGCATTCTCTTTGCCTCTGCTTTGCAGATTCTCTTCTTATTTCGAGGGCTTCACCTGACTGGCTGTTTAACGAGCCCCCAGGTGGGCACAAGGAGGGCCAGCTCTGGTTCAGGCGTCATGATACTGGGCTGGAATTGCCATAGCCCTAGATGTACCCAGCTCGCAGCTGCCGTCTCTGCTGCCCTGGGCCCCGGCTTCCTCATACCAGAGTCCCTTCTTTCTTCGTCACTTAGAGACCTCGCTTCTATATAGAGAAGCTGACAAAATCCATAAGAAGGGTCCTTCTGTGCCAAATGGTCCCCCTCTGAGGACAAGCCGTGGGCGCTTGTCCTGTCCTCAAGTCTTAGGAAAGCCCTCTTTTGTTCATCTTCATGGTTTCACAGGCCTCAGCTCATTCTGATCTTAAACATCCCTGGCAAGATTCTGACAACATCTAGGTCACCCTCCTCAGCCCTCACCCCTCACCCCTGCGGGAGACAGAGATGAGAAGCCGCAGCCTCTTAGAAGACGACAGGGACAGCAGGGCCGTGGCCAACCTCAATGTGGTCTCGGGCCAGTTTGTAGAAACTTCAGGAAGGTGAGGGATGTGGAGTTCGGCTCCATCTGGCCATTCACACCGATGGCGTCCTCACCCACAGCGGGAACATGAGCCTGTTGATTTCCTGAGAGATTCATGGCAGCTTTCAGAAAATGCATGAGTGGCAGGGGCCTTTTTCACGTGAAAATCTTAATTCTGTAGTCTCCAAATTTCCCCTTCTCACCAAAATAGAGACTTTTTGGATCTTTTTAATGTATGAATTTGGTTGACATGAACTTGAAGGTAGAATTCCTGAGAAGTAAGGACATGCTGGCACCTGGCTGGTTCATTTTCTCTTTGTAT
The DNA here is from genome assembly GCF_000754665.1 of Bison bison bison. Taxonomy (NCBI): domain Eukaryota; kingdom Metazoa; phylum Chordata; class Mammalia; order Artiodactyla; family Bovidae; genus Bison; species Bison bison. The sequence goes on from NW_011495046.1 coordinate 5,488,948, forward strand.
TCCTTTCACTGTAGATTTTTCCTTCGAAGAAGAACAAGGTGGGGGGGGGGCCGTCTTTGAGAGGTGACAGAAGAAGCCACCATCAGAGCTCACGTGTGGAGCAAGGTGACAAGCAGCTGTACCAGGAACTTGACCTTTGAAGGGCTACAGAGCTCTGCTTTGTGGCCATTATGCAATGGGTTAAAGCTGCCCAGAGCATAAGACCAGTGCAAAAATGGTGAAACTCAATGTTTCTCAAGATCATAAGTGTGCAGTACCTTTGCTGTGAGATTCAGCTGTCTACTGCACAAGGGCCCTGACATTTCTCTTAGCATAACATCCTTAGAGCCATCCAAGTTGTCACAAACAGCAGAACTTCCTCCTTTTCGTGACTGAATAACCCTGCATTTTATGTACAGCTACCATATTTTCTTTATTCATTATCCCTTGATGGGCACTTAGGTTGCCTCCATGTCCTCACTATTATAAATAGTGCTACAATGAACATTGCAGGGGAGGGGGATGCATGTATCTTTTTGAGTTAGTATTTTTGTTTTCTTCAGATAAATGCCTAGAAGTAGAAATGCTGGATCATACGGGAGTCCTGTTTTTAATTTTTGGAGGGACCTCCATACATTTTTTCATAGTGGCTGCACTAAGTCGCATCCCTGCCAAGTGCAGGGGGCTCCCTTTTCTCTGCATCCTCGACAGCATTTATTTCTTGTCTTGTTGGTGATGGCTGTCCTGACGGCTGGGAGGTGATAGCTCACTGTGGTTTGGACTTGCATTTCCCTGGTGATCAGGCCCTGTGACATTGAACCTCCTTTCGTGTGCCTGTTGGCTGCACGTCTTCTTTGGAAAAATGTCTGTCTCGACACTCTGCCTGTTTATTTGTATTTTTTTCTTCAGTTAGGTAGGTTGCCTCTTCATTTTGGTGGTAGTTTCCTTTGCTGTGCAGATTTTTAGTTGGGTGTATTCCCACTTGTTTATGTTTGTTGCTGCCTGTTCTTTTGATGTTAAATTTAAAAAGTCATCAGCAAGACTGATGTCAAGGACCTTACTGCCTGTGTTTCCTTCTAGGTGTCTTATGGCTTCATGGCTTATGTTCAAGACTTTGATCAATTTTGAGCTAATTTTGTTGTGAGGTCAGACAATGTCCAGTTTCACCTCTTTGCAAGTAGCAAATTTCTAACACCATTTATTGACAAGACTGTTCTTTCTCCATTGTATATTCTTGCCTTCCTTATCATAGATTAAGTGACCATATATGTGTGGGTTTATTTCCAGGCTCACCATTCTGTTCCATTCATCTGTCTGTCTGTTTTTATGCCAGCACCTAACTGTTTTTATTACGATAGCTTTGTAGTATAGTTTGAAATCATGGTGTGTGATGCCTCCAGATTTGTTCTTCTTTCTCAAGATTCATTTGGCTATTTGAGTTCTTTCCTGATCTTTTAGGATTGTTTTTCTATTTCAGTGAAATACATCATTGGAATTTTTATAGAGACGGCCTTGAATCTGTATGTTGCTTTAGACAGTATGGACATTTAAAAATATTAACACTATGACCCTCTGAAGTTACACCACTTACTTGTTACTTGTCTGGTTTTCCACAAGATTGTGGGGACTCAGAGTACCGTCCAGCAGCTTGCATGCTAAGTTGCTTCAGTTGTGTCAGACTCTGCCCAGCAGTAGTGAGAATCTAATAAATAACTGTTGGACGAATGAATGAACTAGTGCCTCGAGGAAAGAACATGACTCCCAGAAGCAGAAGTGAAGATGTGAATGGTGTTGCCAGGCGGGTAATATTTACATTCACCACGTTTCCAAGGCTGTTTCAGGTTTAATCCCCACTGAGCAGAGGGTGGGGCTGAGACCCTGGCTCTGGCATGAGCACACTGCCCTGCTTTGATGTCACAGGTCTTACCACAGTCTCACACAGCTGTCATTGGCCAGGTTCACGGCCAGTAAGCACCACACTCCACGGGTCCAGTCCCTGAGGGAGGGGGCCCCTACTCCCTTGGGCACGTGTTTGCAGATCACTGTGTGCTGGCACCTTGGCCGTGTCCTTTGATGTTTTGTTCAGAAGAAACATGATCCCTCCGTGTGACACGTGTCCAGATGAAACACCAGGGGCCTCAGCTCGAGGCAGCCATGGGGCCAGCTAGAGGTCCAGGCCCTGGACTCACAGTCGCCACCTTGCGTGTTTTTCATCTGTTCCATTGGGTTTTTCTTTGATTAATTTATTTTGTGTCTGTCTGAGAAAAACTACTCAAGATAGAAAATTCATTAGCACTATCCTGAGCATATTGCCTGAATTTTAAATGCAAACACTGATGAGTGAGACACCTGCGATGTGTCTTAAGGGCCTTCTGCTTCTCCTTTCAAAATGCCTGTCTAAAGGGGGCCCTCTGAGTTATAGGGAACAGGCCCCTGACCGCTGTGGGTGTCCACTGTGGTGACATTAGTGAGATTTCCGCCTTGCAGAAGGCATCTCGTAAAGGCAGTAATTTAAAGGTATTTGTTGCTGACAGCATTTTGACACAGGATCATATCTGCTCATCCCATAATCTGACAGATTAAAGAGAAAAGCAAATTTGATTCCACCTAGTGGCTGAGGGAATAAAATCCCAGAGAGGCGAAGGGACTGGCCCAGAGACACACAGCTCCTGTAGCTAAGCCAAGTCCAGACCAGTCCAGCACCTGCCCACTTGGCCACACCACCCAGGAGACAGACAGAGGCCATTCAGAAAGCTTTAGGCTTGGAAATTCCATGAATCCATCAGAAATAACTTGCGAATATTTACCAAGTGCTGTGTATGTACCAGAACCTACTTATTCAACATTCACAGAGCATCTCTTGTACCAACTCCTGTTCTGGGCGCTGGAGACACAACAGTGACCACACTCTTTCTCCACGTGTACACCTGCCTCTGCAGCTAACACCTGGGGATCCTCCTGGGCACTCTTGCCCCCCACCTGCAGCCAGTTACAATGACCCAGCATCCCCAGACGTGGCCAAGGTCCTAAGAGTGACACTGGGTTCCAGACAAAGGGGCAGGGCTCCCCTTGTCACCCAATGACCCTCCTTCCTTTAAGGCTCATCCCAGAGTCACCTCCTCGTTCATCTTGGAGTCCTGGCCACAGTTCCCAGGCCAGGCTCCCATCACAGCATCAAGAGGGGGAAGGCGGGGCAGAGAGCGGGGTCAGTGGAGCAGGGGTGGGACACCCAGGACCCAGGCCTTTCCCAGAGCAGCTGGGGGCAGGAAAAACCGCAGTGTCAGACAGCAGCTCCCTCGAGGGCAGAACCCAACCTTGCCCTCCTTACCGCCCCCTCTCCCCCCAACTGAGGGCACGTAGCACTTCCCTTCTGCTCGAGGCCCTGGGTCTCCACCACTTCCCACCAACTCCTTGTGCTTCTCTTTGTAACCATGCAGTGTCAGAACCTCATGATTTTAAAATAGCCACTTGACCCCCAACAGCCCCTACTCCTTTCCAGGCCAAGGACCACAGGTGCCTTCACCAGCTCGGTCACTTGCAGCTGGTCCTGACACCTGGGGCTGCAGTGACATGGCCGGTATGGGTGGACCAGGGGTTGGGGATGAAGGCTCACAGCATCCATTCCAGAAGCATGAAAACAGGAGCAAAAACTCAGGGTTGACTTAGTTGGGGCTCTGGAAATAGTCAAAGGTCTACAGAAAGCCAGTGGATATGCAATCCAGAAAGGGTGACTAGCAAGAGTAAATGCAGAACCCCATCAGACCAGGAGCTGGAACACTGGAGACTAGCCACAGCTCACAGACAGAGGACAGACTCCTCTGGGGATGCCTCCTATCTGCGCCTGTGTCAGACTTTGGGAACCGCCTTTGCTCCGTGGTCTGTGGCTGACCCCGCCCTCTGCCTTCCACCTCACGAGGGACCAGGAGCCCTGGGCCTGCACATATCTGCTCAGTCTTTGAACCTAAGTCATAGACAGTACATGAATCCTATCAGATTCCTTTTTAATTTATTTAAGCCCCAAGGCGCCTGTCTTTCAAGTCTTTTGAAATTTTACTTTGTATCCTGCTCATAAGCTAGCCCTCCCAGGTTTGTGTTCTTGGTAATTTCTGAGCATCTTGTCTACGTTTTCCCTGAAATTAATGATTTAAAAGTGTTCAGCAGAACTGGATCGATACAGAGCTTCCATGGGAGCAACCCTGGTTCTCTGGGTACATCCACCCATCAAATGCACCCCCACAGAAGTTTTACACCCCAGACGGCTATGCTGAGAAAGCCAGTTGATTTTGGCTCAATTTAAACCTGTTTAAAAATCCACGCCAGAATTTTGCTGGAAACGGACTCACTCCAGAGGTCATAGATTTCCATGATTTCTGCCTCTAAGATCATGACATCTGGTCCCATCACTTAATGGGAAATAGATGGGGAAACAGTGATAGACTTTATTTTCTTGGGCTCCAAAATCACTGCAGATGGTGACTGTAGCCATGAAATTAAAAGACGCTTACTCTTTGGGAGAAAAGCTATGACAAACCTAGACACAGTATTAAAAAGTAGAGACATTACTTTGCCGACAAAGGTCCGTGTAGTCAAAACTATGGTTTTCCCAGTAGTCATGTATGGATGTGAGAGTTGGACCATAGAGAAAGTTGAGCACCAGAGAATTGATGCTTTTAACTGTGGTGTTGCAGAAGACTCTTGAGAGTCCCTTGGACTGCAAGATCAAGTCAGTCAATATTAAAGGAAATCAGTCCTGAATATTCATTGGAGGGACCAATGCTGAAGCTGAAGTTCCATTACTTTGGCCACCTGATGTGAAGAGCTGACTCACTGGAAAAGACCCTGATGCTGTGAAAGATTGAAGGCAGCAGGAGAAGTGGGCAACAGAGGATGAGATGGTTGGATGGCATCACCGAATCAATGGACTTAAGTTTGAGCAAGCTCTGGGAGATGGTAAAGAACAGGGAAGCCTGGCGCTGTAGTCCATGGGGTCACAAAGAGTCGGACATGACTGAGAGACTGAACAAATGTTTAGAGAACTAACCAAGCACTGACCCCCCAGCCCCAGCTGTCCCTTCATCTGCTGCTGTAAAGAGCTCCCACCTCCAGCTGTGGCTGGATAGATTGGGATGATGAGGCTGAGTAGACAGACTGTTTCCCAGAAACAAGAGATCACTGGGGGAAGGTGTAGGGTGCAGGATGCCTTCCAGCTGGAGATACAGGGCTATCCAGTCAAGACATGGGTAGAGGCCCCATCCCTCCACCCAGGGTTCGGGTCATGCCCCACACTCATTCACCTGCTTCCCACTCCTTCCTCCAGCCACAAGGAGATTTTAGTTTTTAAAGAGCTTCTGAAATACTTGCTCTGTATTTCCACAGGAGCAAACGTAACTCCACCGTGTGTGGAAGGAAAAGGCTGTATTGAGATAAGTGGGCTCTGGTCCACACTCTGCTCTTTGTTGCTGCCGTTCAGTCACTAAGTTGTGTCCGACTCTTTGCGACACCAAGGACTGCAGCATGCCAGGCTTCCATGTCCTTCACTATCTCCCTGCGTTTGCTGGAACTCATTTCCAACTCTGCCACTTACCAGCCCATAGTCTCTCTAAATTTCAGTTTCTTCATGACTTAAAATGGTAATAACATTAGTACCCACATATAGAATTACCATAGGATTAAATGAGACAATGCTTGTCACTTAGAACATATGTTTCTCTTTTCTTAGGAGCCCAGTGGGTACAGTTAGAAACCAAACCTACCCACCTTGAATGGATGTGATAGCTGGAGTCGGGGCAGCCAATCTGTAGCCATATAGCAATGGGCATGAGTATGAGACCAACAAAATCGCTATTAACAGTTACTGCTGAATGCCTGAAACAAAGCCTCAGCTTAGTATTTGGTGAGGAAAAAAAATTCTATTTGTTAAAGACACTAAACTAGCTTTTCAGTTATAGCAGTTACTCCTTTCAACCAGCCTGCCTAAGTCAAGTCACTACCTAGATGTGATTTGTCATAAGAAAGAAAATCCTCTTCTTTTAAGACAGCAAGCCAGGGGTTTACAGTGCATGTGTGGGGCACACGTGCCCCTGTGTGTACTCAGGTGCCGGCAGGAACATTTGTGCGTTTGTTCCCCAGCCAACTTTCTGCCTCCTTGTTGGGCAAGATCACCCGGGAGTGCTCCCTGCACACAAGGAGGTGTTCCTGAGGGGCAACTGTGACTGGGGTGTGTGTGTGGGGGGGTCCCGCGTTCTGGTGTCACAAGACCTGGGCACCTGGGAAGGGAAAGGAAGACCCAGGTTCAGGGCAGGCGCTGAGGGGGCCAGGAAGCACTGGGAGGCTCGACCAGTAATTGGAGGCAGGATCAAAAGCCAAGGAGTGGGTGGCTCGCTTCCCACCCCCCCTGGCCCCTGGAGAGTGACAAGTACAGCTGGAAAACCTCCAGGTCTCACATGCATAGTGTTGGGGGCGGATCGGGGAGGTGGCAGCCCCAGGGCAGGTGGCGGCTCTCCGGTTGGCATAGGGGTGGGGGCAGCACAGCCCAGCAGGTGGAAGCGGCTGCAGAGGAGGAGAGGCAGGACAGCGTGGGTGGTGAGCTGGGGGGGGTCCGTCTGCACAGGTGGTCGCCCTGAGGCCCACAAACTCGAGAGGCTGCCAGCACCCTCCCCCGCAGCCCTCTGGCCCCATCAGAGGCTTCCGCTGCCGGGATGGCCTGAGCTAGTCACCCCAGACAGGGCGGTGTGGGTAACGGCCTGAGGGCTGCTCATGGCTGGGGGCTGCCTTCTCCAGCCGTGGTGGTCCCAACCCAAGTGGTTCAGAGCCTCCAGCTGAGCGGGGTTGTGGGGCCTTTGTGTCGCCCTGGGTGGTGATTACGTGGTGCAGACACTGGGGCAGGTTCACTGGTGTGCCAAGACCGTGCCTGACCCGTGTGCAGAGGGTGCCAGAGACCCTGGGGAAGCGCCACCTCCAGCACCTGGTTGAAAGGGCCTGGAGGCGGCTTCACACCTCGAGGAGGGGGTCAGTCAGCACCAGGGAGGAGGAGCTAAAGCCCATCTTTTCCTCATCACTTGGTCCCAAGGGCCTGTGTGCGGAACTCTGCCCTGTCCTCCAAGGCGGCAGGAGGAGGCCCAGCGCCAGACCCCCGTGGCCCTTCCTCCTGTGAGGGGACAGCGGGCTGGGTGTCCTGGGCCCTGATGACGGAGGGGCGGGCTCAGG
>NW_011495046.1:5496232-5503493 GCF_000754665.1 Bison bison bison
CTCCCCGAACTTTAACCTGTGGGATCAGGAGGGGTGCATTTGACACCCACAAGTTGAGACTGTGAATTAACCACTAACACTAACTCCAGTTCTATCCCCCAGACACAATGGGAGTTGTTTCCTTTGCAGAACATTCATAGTCATCTGAGTCACTATGAATTCTGGGATTTAAAAGTTACTTTGAATTTATCAGTTATGACAGCGTGTACTCAAAAATCAGGTTCTCATTAGATGAGGTGAGGGACCCGGGTCAGTCTTGACGGCTGGGCTGCTGGGACAACAGAAGGCTACCACATCTCCTGATCCTCAGGAGATGCTCCTTTACCCAGCACCCTGTTTTGTTCCCCAAGTTGGGAGCTTAGAGCTATGACTGTGCTTCCTGGAGAGCCAGGGTGGGGATGCTGCATGGTCAGAGATCCTCCTCCCACAGCCTGGCAATGAGCAAGGATCAAATGAACACCACACGTAACCCTGGAGCCGTGTAGTATGGCAGACAAGGCTACAGAGGCAGACAGGGGACACTTAGGAAAAGACACAACCAGAGAAAAGTGTCAGCAACACAGGGATCCGCCGGGGAACTGGCCACACCTCAGTGATAAGAAGATGAGAATCTGGATGGTGACTGGATACTAGTGAGCCTTCCAGTGTTTACAAACACTGACTCATCCTGTGGGTGCCCAAACCTGATACAATGTTACACGTCAGTTGTACCCCCAACAAAACACAAATTTCACCCTCTGAAAAATAAAATAGTACACAATAAGCAATCCACTGCTTATAAATGGGCAAAAGACTTGAACAGATACTTCACAAAAGAAACCACACACATGAGAAGATGCTCAGTCCAGTCGGTCATGGTGTGTGAGTGCTCAGTTGTGTCTGACTCTTTGCGATCCCATAGACTGTAGCTCCCCAGGCTCCTCTGTCCATGGGGTCTCCCAGGCAAGAATACTAGAGTGGGTTGCCATACCCTCCTCCAACAGATCTCCCTGACCCGGTGATCAAACCCACATCTTTCAGGTTTCCTGCACTGGCAGGCAGGTTCTTTACCACTAGTGCCACCTAGGAAGCCCCATGGATCATCATGGAAACAGAAATTAAAACCGCCAGGAGATTCGGCTTCACACTCACTGACGTGGCTGCTGTCAGGAAGATGGACACACCGGGAGTCACATGTTCCCAGGGGAAGCAGGAAATGACACAGTCCCTGGGAACACGGCTCAGCATTTTCATTTGATTTCTGAACCAGCCATTTTTCTCCCATTTACCCAACAGAAATGAAGACCTCTGTCCTCTCAAATTATAATAAAGTTTATCGCAGCTGTATTCATAATCAGCAAAAACTAGAAATCACCCCAATGTGAATGAACAAATCGGGGCACCCACATACAACAGAGCACTGCTCAGCGATAAAAGGGACTATTGAAACTCAGAACACCTCCAGTAGACCCCATGGGTGTGACATTCTAGAATGAGCCTAACTGGGCTCTGCTGATATGAACAGGAGGGGCGGGGGGTAGGGGGGTCTTGACCCGAGTGGAGGCTACACAGGTGTAGGGATGTGTCCAAACTCATCCAGCTCAAAGTTTCAGATCTGTATGTTTTTACTTTATGCAAATCATACTTCAATTAAGCAAAGACGCAAAGCAGGGACTGGGGAAATCTGAGTCAGGCCCAGGCCCCCCAGGAGGAAGGGATGGCGCCTCGTGCCTTTTGAAGTTTGATAACAGATCAGCTCAATTAAGAGCAGAGGCAGGAAAGGAAGCAAAGACCTCGGGGGCTGGGGGTTAGGGAAGGGGGCCTGCCCTGGTGGTCTCAGCAGGACCCTAGACTCAGCAAGCACCTTGGGGAGTCCTGGGGCTAAAGGAAGGGGGGCCTGCCCTGGTCGTCCTGCCAGGAACCTAGACGCGGTAGCTGAGGGGCCCACTGGGGACAGCCCACATGCATGACAACGGGCGAGAGAATAAAGGAGTCTGAGACCCCTGCCAGTTGGGGCCTAGAACTCAGAGAAAATGTGGGGTGCTGGGCTGACCTCACGGGCAGGGACTCTCAGATGCCCCAAAGCAAAATGGCAGGTTTGTGCAATCCAGGAGTCAATAATAGCTCTGAGCACATGCCCCGGCTTTCCAACTGGATTCTCCCAGCAATACTTACTTACGTAATCATGACTGAAAGGATTTAGCATATGTTGTATGTCAGGCACCGAGCTGGACACTGGGGTCCAGCAGTAACTGGAATACATAAATCCTCATGCACTTGACAGGAGAGAGCAAGCTTCTAAAATGTCAGGTGGAGAACGAAAAGCAAGAGGAGAAAACAATGGGCTTTGGGGGCTGGGAGGGTCTTCTACTTGAGGGTGGGGATGGTTCTGGCCCATGGAGTTTGCAGAGGGTGGCGGGCGAGGTGGAGGGCTGAGGATGGAGGTTCTGAGCCAAGGGCTGCCTGAGGCCGGGAAGGTCTGTAAGGCCCGCCTGCCCGGCAGCCCAACCCTCCCCGGAGCCTAGACTGGGAGAACTGCCGTCTCCTCTTTGTGTGTTGGCTGGTCAGACAGCACAACCACGCTGTGTGCCCAGGACAAGAAGTGCGGGGCCGGACCCCAGCAGAGCCCAGGCCGAGTCCTCATGGCTTCCTCGCATGGCAGGCTCCCAGACCTGGCCTCCCACAGACCAGCTCTGCCGGACATTTCCACCAGCACTCTGGAAGCTCATACGTGGCTCTAAACAGACAGCAGCTCTCAGGGGCTGTTTTTGTTTCCACACAGCCATCTGAATGGACATGCCCTTGAGTGGAGACTGTATTGTGTGGGGTTCTTCTCTGGCAGAACGTCCAGGGACCCAGGCCAGAGCACCCTCGGGGATTGGGGTCAGGAGTGGGTGCCTGTGGCATCAGGGCCTCAGTGAGGAGGGAGCGGGGTCCCAGACACCAGCATGTTCTGGCTAAGAAAACCCAGCTGAGCTTGTTTCCCTCCGTTTTCTGGGGCTTGAGATGAGCATGAAATGAGGCGCCATATGCACCAAGGGGCCCTCTGCTCACTGGGAGAGCAGTCCAGCCAGACCAGAGGCTGGAGGGCCACTGCTGACAGCTCAGGGTGGCTCCCCAGAGAGCCGGGCCCTGTGACCAGGTGACAGCCAGACCCACCTCCTGTCAGTGCAGCCGGAAGTCACCTGGGAGGGGCTCAGCCCAGGGCACGAACCACAAGGAAGCTGGGTGAGCATGTGGGCATGCCTTTCAAATACATTTGGGGAATTTTGTGTTTTGCCATTTTTGCCCCAGAGAAAACTCAGAACTACGAATTTGCTGCTTTAGAAAATCAGACTATGCTCAAAATTTACTCCAAGAAATAAAAACGGTGACTTACCCAAAGTATAAATATTTTAATATGTCAAAGCCATGCTCAAAGCACTAAGACAGCCCCCTCTTTCTATTAATTATGCTATCTATGTTTATTTTTATTAGGGCTTCCCTGGTGGCTCAGACGGTAAAGCATCTGCCTGCCATGCGGGAAACCTGGGTTCAGTCCCTGGGTTGGGAAGATCCCCTGGAGAAGGAAATGGCAACCCACTCCAGTCCTCTTGCCTGGAAAATCCCATGGACGGAGGAGGCTGGTAAAACTTAAGGTTGAAGGACTGTCTGACGTTTCTCAGGAAACTGGGAGGATTCCTGGAGCATCAGAAAACCCATGTTAGTGATTATGATTCAATATTGTGATTACCGTTAGCAATTAAACTTCAAAGCTGAACCAACAGAGGTGAATAAACACATCCCTTCCTTCAATTATTTACACAGTCAGTTACCATTTGTTAAGCACTTATTGTTTGACAAGCACTGCAGACCTTTTAAAAAGATGGAGGGGGTGCCTAATGGCTCTGAAAGTGGTTTAGACTGGATGCTGACCCAACCCGGTGACCAGCAGCGGGGTCCTATGGACCCTGCTATGATGGGCGATAACCAGGAGCCAGCCTAGGCCAGTTCCCCCTGGAGTTTGTCTCCACCTTCTTGTGCCCTCCAGAAGCAATCCAGAAACTTCAGTTACCCCTGCACCACCTCCCCTCCCAAAAGAATGTAAAATATCACAAACATGAAGTTTCTTGAGCAATTGTAATGAAAGCAGAGGGACCCTGGTGACCCAACCAGCTGCCTTCTCCTTGTATTTGAAAAGCACATTCTTTCCTATAACTTATCTTTCTCCCGCTTGGGTTATTATTTCTAAGGCTGATGTACCAAATATTGATTTGAGCCAAGAAATGTTCAGACAATATTCTAAAGCAAACATTCCGCATACTTTCCTGTGGGCTGCGGAGACCAGAGTGGGTCTGAGCCGGCGTGAGGAAGTGGAGAAATCCCCCTTGGGGAGAGAACAGGGGTGGGGTACGCAGTCTGATGTAGGGTTTGTTCAGGACCTTGATGGGGGAGGGAGAGGTTTAAACCTAGAGCAGAAAGCAGAGCCTGGGGTTTCTGGGGAAACAGCCAGGATGGGGCGCAAGGCTGCTGGTGGAACAGCAGCTCAGGGCGGTTGAGAGATGCAGACAAGGAGCGGAGTGGCTTCCTCCACGTCCTCTGGGTCAGGAGCAGAGGGGGCCCCGCCCGCACACAGCCCCCAGGCTCATTCAGTGGGGTGGGGGTAGACCGAGCTGGGGAGCAGAGGTGGTCACAGGCAACCTGCTGGAGACTTCTGTGTGAGGCACCCTACCGAGCCACACAGCCGGAGGCTCTCTTTGCAGTCGGGGCCCAGCCTCCTGCAGGGGAAGCCGGGAAGGCATGGGACACCAGACACACGGCAGAAACCCAGGGTGGGGAGGGCTCAGAGGACCCTTCCCTGCTGCACCATGGATCGTTCCTGGTCATCCCTCCTCTGTGCCCGGAACCTGCCCTAAACGTGCAGCAATTCTTCATAACAAACATTTCTGTTGTCTTTAAAAAAAAAAAAAAACAAGTAAAAATATCTTGCTAACACACAACATTGAGTCCACAAGACTCACCAGATCCAAAGTGACCATTACTGTCAAGCATTAACTGCCTGCAGAGGGAGCATAGGATACATAGCCCCTCACAGTCCTGGTTTCAGGCCTTGGGTGCACTGCCCACAGCAGTGCTGTCTAAAGGAACAGAACATGAGCCAGAGATGCAGCAGAGAGAAAAGGGGAAAGTGATTTTAATACTATGTTTAATGATTTAATTATATGATTTAATACTACATTTTACTTAACCCAGTGTATCCAAAATATTATTGCAACATGTAAGCAATTGTAAACCACTGAGATATTTTACAATTTTTTTCGTGCTTAGTCTTTGAAATCCAGTGGGTGATTAATGGCTACAGCATATCTCAGCTTCGACCAGCCATTTTCAAGGGCCAGGGAGCCACAGGGGTGTGTAGCTGCACAGACACCCAGGCCCACGTGCACAGGCACACGCACGCACACACAAACACACACACACTTGATTTTGCTGTTAGTCCTGAGCAAATGAAGAATAGCTCTAACAAGGAAAAAGCTGAAGTTCTGAGGAGGTTTTCCTGGCCAGTGTGATCCATGGATTTTATTTAAAACCCCCATAAATTTCTGTGTCCCATAAACACTCGACAGAGAAGAGAGGCAATTTCTCAGAATCGAGGGGCCCCTTGAGAGCCTGCATAATGAGAGTCCCCTGACACTGATGGAAATAAATATGAAAACCAGTTTAATCGGATCACATGGAGCTTCTTAAATCAAAGGAAGAGGGCCTCGGTCGCCTCTCTGCTCTCAGATCCCGTGTGTCCCTCTGCACATTAGCCCAAGGTGGGGGCTTCTCCAAGGGGCGGGGAGGGCGGCTCCAAAGAGCACAAGCAGAGAAAAGCTCGCTGTCAGACAATGTCAGATAAGCTCCCTGCTCTGGAGAAAACACCCTAAAAATACACCCAAGTGCCCCTCTCAGAGGCATGTTCAGCAAACCTGGAGGATGGTGGTGGGGGTGCCGAGGGAAGGACAGGATGCCGAGGTGGGCTGGACTCTGCCCTTGGCCTCCCTGAGCTGCTCTAGCTCCCTGGTTCCACCCATCCCATAATGAGCTCACAGTCTCCTAGGAAACCTTCACTTAAAAACACCTTTGTTTGAAATTCTTGCCTTGTGGGTCCTTCAGGAAAAACGTTTTTCTTTCTTCTCCATCTTATTCACAAAGGGCACATTTCACACGCTAAATATGACGATTCTTTAAAAAGGAGACAGACAGGAAACAGTGGATGGTCCAAAAAGGAGAACCGTGACACCGACCTGGTAATTCAATCTCTTCTAAAGAAAACGGGGGAGTTGTTCAGGTCCGTTAGCCCACTTCACTGTTCTCACCGTCCGGACACAGGAAGGCATTGTGTGTGAGGTGGACCTCGCTCCTGATCTGCTCTCCATCCACCCGGAGGGGAACCCACCGGAGAAGACCAGGTTGTGGGTGCTGAAGGGAGGCAGCTGCGGGGAGTTTCACAGACACACGCAGACTAAGGGAGCAGGGGCTGCAGCAGATTCTTGTCCTCAAAAGCGTGGCTCACTTTCTACAATAATTAAAAGAAGTGTGCAAAAGGAATGTGAATGATCTCTAAAGGGCAGACACCGGGGGCTGCCGGTAAATGCCCTCGGTTCCCTGACCCTGAGGGCAGCACGTGTGGTCCTGGTGCCAGTGGGTCAGTGTGCAGCTCAGAAGGGCCCCAGCTGCAGCTTGACCACCAGTTACGCAGACGAAGACCTGACTCTGTGCGGTCACAGCTGCTCTGAACCCAGGCTCCAGGACAGCATCATACGATTGCCTAGGATGGTTAAATGTAATGTCTGCACGATGCCACAAGTCACCTCTTTTGGGAGACAGTCCGTGCCTAATTCTAATGCCAAAGGTATGATAAAACCCTGGAGAGTAAATAAATTAATCATATCTAGCAACAGAGAGAAAAAATATTCCGCCACAAAGATTATATTTACAGATAAAATAAACAGCCTGAATACTTGGAAAAAGTCGGTTATCCAGAACATGTTTTATCAAATTACTTTTTGTCTGAGTTATGCAGATACACTCAGAGACCTAGGAAATCCTATTTCACTTCAGCTGGTAGAATCAGCTAACTGGGACAGTGACAATGAACCCTCCTACTACCCAGGACCTGGTTCCAGCTGGGTAGAATGGACAGTGTGTGGCCAGCGAGACTGTGGGGTTGGGGAGGGGCCCTGATTTGGACCAAGGAGCTGTTGGTTCAGTGGCTGCTGTAATCGGGGAACCAAGCCGTCCCGGGGGGGCGTGGGGC
>NW_011495046.1:5503593-5513257 GCF_000754665.1 Bison bison bison
CCCATGCAGTGACTGGGGGCAGAGCAGAGCATCTGGTGGGCCAAGTATTCCCTTCCCCTCTGGGGTTGTCAGGAACCCCAACAACAGTAGGAAAAGGCCCCTCTCGCCCCAAGGAGAGCTGTGGAGGGGTCAGAGGTCACGGAGGGCCTGAATCCTGACCTTGAGTGGCTCCTCAGGCCATCAGGCACCAGCATGGCTGTGGGGATCATGGGGGAGGGCTTCTCTGGGTGGGTGGGACCAGGGAGAGCCAAGGAGGGGGCACCCAGCGGGCCCCTGCCTGCTCTAGTGCCTGACTCGGTCCAGGTGGGGTCTTGGCAGGTGCAACGCAGGCAGGAAGGTGCGAGGGGCTGCATGCCTCCTTTTCCCCACCCCCCATCAACCTTCTGGACTCTGGCTGCTACCCCCAGACCCCAGCTCAGAACAGCCTGTGGTCAAGACAGGCTCTGGGGCCATGGGTAGAGGGGGTGATGTTTGTCTTCTCCTGTAAGTTCAAGTGGAAATAACCTATCCCTTTGCTTTCTTTTGTCTTGGAAAGTAAAAAGCTGTATATGCTTGTAAAATTTTCACCTAATTCAAAACAAATTAAAAAAAGTAAAAACAAACAAAAATCATCCATGATCTAACCACCAAAACCAAAACCTCCGTGGGTTTCTGGCATGAGTGACTGGACAGACTGGCAGACTGAGGCCAGAAGACGCCTGCCCTTCACTTCCTGTAACTGTGCTCCTCCTGCCTGGACCCCAGGTCTGCTGATGTGGGAGGGTTGGCGAGAGGAGGACGCTTAGATTCCTAGTTCCAGATAATGGACTCACTGGAAGTGACTGTGTGGTCAGAGCTGGAAGTAACTGTGTCCTCAGGCCAAGGAAACAGAACAGAAGGACAATCACACCCGCAGGTCCTGCTTTCAGGCATCCAGGCTGACCTCATGAGGGGTCACGCGTGAAGGAGAGTCATCTCCCCCTCTGGGAGTCTCCCTGCTCTTGACAGCCTTTCTATCTCTCTGCTTTGGCCCCATCCCCTGAGAGGGACGTCATCCCCACCCTGACCTTGACCTTGACCTTGACATCTAGGCCTCACGTCCCAGCCCCAGTCTGGTTGCCTCTGCTTGTGGGAAACTCTCTTTCCAGGCCCCAAGCTTCGACATGAAGGCCCTTCCTCCCTGGGGTTGCCGTGCTCCTGGCTTGGCTCTCATGGTGAAGATGAACAATGAGCATCAACTGATTCAGTGCTTTCAAATGTTGTTCCTGTTGGATACAAAGTGTAGAGCTGGTGCCTTTTCTGTCTTAATCGCAGACTTCAAACGTCACCTGCGCCCGGGCCTGCCCTGCCCTCTTGACCCCGGAAACCCCTCAGATTTTCCATGTGTTTGTCAGTAGGCCCCTTTGCCCTCAGCCCCTCAGCCGTCCCTGCCCTTACACCCAGTGTACATCACAGATTCCTGCAGAGGTCCCCCCTCTCCTGCCTTCACAGCTCACGGGGCAGGACATATCGGGTAAAACTCGCATGGAGCTGCCCACACGCCCACTCTTTCCTAACACACGGGTCCTTCCCATATGAAGACTCTGGTAGAGTCACTTGCTTGTACAAAAGAAACCATCCTCTTATGCGACAGAAATACTCTGGGGTGCTTTTCATCAAAACATTACAGGCTTGCTTCCCGGACACACATGGTGACTGAGTTGCACGAAAAATGTCCAAACCTGAGCTGAACAGACAGGAGTCAAGTACTTTCTTTCCTCCTGCCCCCACCCGTCTCCCCACAGGCACTTCAAAGCGGGACTTCAAAGGAGGAAGACCTGAACAAGAAACCTAAATTTGTTTAGGTTCTACCACCTTACAGTTCTGTGATGTTGTAAAAATTTTATTTTAACAGAATGAGTCAGAGAAAGACAGCTTCATAAGTACTGTTTTCTGCTTTAAAATTGGCGACATTAATTTTATTTTTTCAACTCTATTCTAATTAAACTGTAATAAGAGATAACCCCATGGTTTCTCTCCCCTTACTAACTTACTTAGGGGTGAAATAATTCTATTTTTTCCATTATATAAAATTCCATCAGAAGTGCCCTTACTGGAGCTAGACTTGGGGAAGGACCCCTTCTGATTCCTCCCGCTGGTGAGGCAACAATCTGCGTGGAGACCCGAACACTTTCCTGCCTCCACTCCATGGTAGGGCAGCTTGGGACTGCCTGCATCCTTTCAGTTATCCCAGAATAGTTGCAGTGTAAACCCAGGGAAGCAGTAACAATGGGAAGAGATCCAGCTACTGCAACATGGTGTTAGGTCTCCCAAGAACCTTCCAACCAGATCAAGGGCTCACTCATTCCATCCTTTGATGCCTGTCTTCCAGCACCTGGCCAGGCGATATCTGGGTAACTGTGCCTGGGCACTTATGAAATCCATTCATGTCACGAAATCATCATCTCTACTTGTGTGCTCTTATGCAAACACGAGACTTTGCTGCAATTCAAAGGTAAACTGTAGTGAAGTTTACTCTGGAATTAACTATTCTAAAAAAATAATAACGGTTAGACAAATGAACAAGGTAAATAAAATTTAAAGAGCCTCTTAAGTGAATACATTTCATAGAGTAACTCAGAAAACCAAAGTTACATACAAATGACTAATTGTAAGCCATCCCTGGTCATTTGTTAACTCAGGAGGGCTCCTGCTCCAACCCGACCCTGGGTGGGAAGTGGGTCTTCAGGTCTGCAGATTCCGAGGACAAACTCCACCTTGTTTATCTGTGGAGCTCCTAGCTAGGGCCATTTTTAGTCCTCATGCAGGTTACACAAAGACACCTCCTCTGTGTGGAGAAACCCCACTAATGAGTGTGGCCCAGGAGCCCACGTGGTTGAACATGAGCCACAGCTGGACATGGGCCATGGTTCCCTCACTGGGCCTGGCCAAGAAGAGGTGCTTAATAAGTGTTGGTTGACCTATATAATAGAGTCATTTTCCTCGAATTCCTTTACTCAGTAATATGTATTAACATGTGGACTAAAGAATTTAGGGCCATTATTGTGAGTAGTTCCTGATTCTGTGTGTGTCTCAAGAACTTGTGTACATGTAAACAACTATTTTTCACATATGTGTGCAATTATTACACACAATGAAATAAAATGCATTTTTAAAGTTCATTAAATTCACAGCAGAATGTGACTATTCAATAGTAGCGTAGTCATGAATTCTAAAAGTAAAACAAATTTGCTGACTATGAAAATGATCACTGAAAGTGAAAGTGTTAGTCACTCAGTTGTGTCCAACTCTTGGCAACCACATGGACTGTAGCCCACCAGGCTCCTCTGCCCATGGGATTTCCCAGGCAAGAATACTGGAATGGGTTGCCATTTCCTCCTTTAGGGGATCTTCCCACCTCAGGGATCAAACCTGCATCTCCTGCATTCCAGGCAGATTCTTTACCACCTGAGTCACTATGAAAATGGTCATGAGGATTTACATTTATGTAGATTAGATAGCTTGGATCAATCTTCCCTCCTGGGACATCTCTAAAAGCTGAATAAGCTATTTTTAAATCTTCTTAGGGCGCCAGCAAGACTTGTGAGGCTAACGTCCAGCAGATACTGAATTCCAGGTCAGCGAGCATGGCCTGCTGAGCTGCCTTTGCCCCAGAGCCATGGTTAGAATGAAGAAGGCAGGTGAGAGCTGATGTGTTGTTGGCAGCCCCAGGAGTGCAGGGGGCAAACTCAGGGGGCAGTTCAACCTGCAGTCTTGAGTCTGAAGGTGTCTGGAGGCAAGAGTCCCTCTTCTTTGGAAACCTCAGCTTTTTTCCTCATTGGATGAGGCCCACCACATTATGAAGAGCAATCGGCTTTATTCAAAGTCACTGATTTAAATGTTAATTAAATTTGAAAAACACCTTCACAGCAAAATCTAGGCTCAGTTGACCAAACAACTGAGCTAATTTGACACACAAAATTAACCATCACATTCACCTCCTTAATAGCAGAAAAATGCAAATTAAAACTGCAATGAGATACCACTGTACGTGTACCAGAATGGCTAAAATGAAAGAGACAAACCACATCAACTGTTGAAATGTGGACAAATTGGAGCTTTTAAAGCTGTTACTGGATATGAGTTAGTACAGTGCTTTAGAAACCTGAAGGTGATCTTTCTAAAAATTAATTATTTTTACTTTTGGCTGCTCTGGGTCTTCGTTTCTGCTCAGGCTTTTCTCTAGTTGCGGCAAGCGGGGCTACTCCTGGTTGTCAGGCTCAGGCTTCTCATTGCACTGGCTTCTCTTATTTCAGAGCATGGGCTCTAAGGTGCTCAGGGTTTAGTACTTGCAGTGTGTGGGCTTCAGTAGTTACGGCTCCCAGGCTCTAGAGCACAGGTTCAGAGGGATCTTCCCAGATCGGGGACTGAATCTGTGACTCCTGCAGGCAGATTCTTTATCACTAAGCTACCTGTGCCATTGCTCAGTTGTGTCCGACTCTTTGTGACCCCATGGACTGTAGCCTTCGAGGCTCCTCCATCCATGGGATTTTCTAGGCAAGAGTACTGGAGTGGGTTGCCATTTCCTTCTCCAGGGGATCTTCCCAACCCAGGGATTGAACCCGGGTCTCCTGCATTACAGGCAGACATTTTACCCTCTAAGCCACCAGGGAAGCCCCAACTAAGCCACCAGGGAAGCCCAATTAAAGAGAGTTACTGAGAGCCAGAATAACTCTTGACATTCACCCACAAAAACATTTCTTACAGTGGCCAAACAAGCCAGTTGTCCATGAAGAGAAGAAAGAGAAAGACATAAACTGTGGTACACTATTCAGTGGAATATTACATAGTAAATGAAATGAAAGACCGGTAGGTCCAGGAACATCTTAGATACGTCTTATAAAACACATTGTTGCTGAGTGTGATAGACAAACATGATGTAATACACTATGTATGATTCCAACAGAATAAAGTTTTTAAAAATCTCTAATGTTTAGAAATGTTTGGTTAGATGGTAAAGAAAAAAAGCAAGGACGTGATTACTATAAAAGTTAGCAGGTAACAATATAAATAGGATCTGAGATTTCATCCTGTGAAAAATGCTATATAGAGTTTACAGTACACAATATTTGGGCTTGGCTGTTGCTCTCGGCATGGTTCCCTGGAGTTGTGTATCGATATCACTTGTGTATCAATAGCTCACTCATTTGTGTCCTGAAAAATAGTACTCTGTGATACAGATGCTCCAGGTTTTCCTGAATCACTCACCCTTTGAAGGGTATCTGTTGTTTGCAGTTTCTGACTGTTACAAGTAAGGCTGCTATGAAGCTCATATATAGGTTTTGATGTGAATATAAATTTTCACTTTTCTAGGATAAATGCCCAAGCGTGCCATTGCTGGGTCCTGTGGTAACTGCATACCTACTTTTATAAGAAAGTGCTAAACTGTTTTCCAGAGTGTCTATCATTTTCCACCCCACCAGCAAGGTGTAAGCAATCTGGCTTCAGCATTTCCTGGTGTTGCTATTTTTTTTTAGCTGTTCTGATAGGTGTGCAGTGCTAGCTCACGGAGGTTTTGATTTGCATTTCCCTAACAGTTGGCTGATGTTGAACCTCTTTTCCTGTGTTTATTTGCCATCTGTTTATCCTCTTCCTTTCAACATCCCCTCCTGTTTCCTGCTTATTCTCTAGCTGGATTGTTTGTTGACTCAAGTTTTAAGAGTTCTTTATTCCAGATGCTAGTCCTTTGTCAGATGTGTGGTTTGTAAACATCCCCCTGTCTGGAGCCTGCCTCTTGATCCTCCTCACAGAGTCTTTCATGGAGCTCGAGGTTTTTATCGCGATGAGCTCCAATTCATAAATCTGTCCTTTACATCGAAGCCTGTGATGCACTTGAGCTGTTTTTGTGTCTGAGTAAAGGGGCAGGGCACAACTTTTGAAAGAATGACATAGCCCGAGGACACGACACAAACTGATTAGAATCAAGTGGGTTCACCTAGGCAGACAAATCAACTTCTAATAGACCTTGATCCTCAATTAGCAAGCTAAATGACACACCCAGAGGCGCCATTGTAGTTCCAAGGCACTGTCAAAAGACCAAAAGTGGGTGGTAGCACAATTCTGGAAATCTCTACCCCTTCCCTAAAATAGTTGGAATAATCCTCCCCTTCATTAGCCTATGAAATTCAATTCAGTTCAGTCTCTCAGTTGTGTCCAACTCTTTGTGACACCGTGGACTGCAGCGTGCCGGTTCCCTGTCCATAACCAGCTCTGGGACCTTGCTCATATTCATGTCCATCGAGTCAGTGATGCCATCCAACCATCTCATCCTCTGTTGTCCCCTTCTCCTCCCGCCTTCATATTGCCCAGCATCAGGGTCTTTTCCAGTAAGTCACTTCTTCACATCAGGTGGCCAAACTATTGAAGTTTCAGCTTCAGTATCAGTCCCTCCAATAAATATTCAGGACTGAGTTCCTTTAGGATGGAGTGGTTGGATCTCCTTGCAGTCCAAGGGACTCTCAAGAGTCTTCTGCAACACCACAGTTCAAAAGCATCAATTCTTCGGCGCTCAGCTTTCTTTATGGTCCAGCTCTACCATCCATACATTACTACTAGAAAAACCACAGCTTTGACTAGATGGATCTTTGTTAGCAAAGCAATTGTTTGCCAACTCTGCTTTTTAATATGTTGTCTAGGTTGGTCATAGATTTTCTTCCAAGGAGCATTTCACGGCTGTAGTCACCATCTGCAATGATTTTGGAGCCCCTAAAAATAAAGTCTGTCACTGTTGCCATTGCTTCCCCATCTATTTGCCATGAAGTGATGGGACCAGATGTTGTGATTGTTGTTTTCTGAATGTTGAGTTTTAAGCCAACTTTTTCACTCTCCTCTTTCACTTTCATCAAGAGGCTCTTTAGATCGTCTTCATTTTCTGCCATAAGGGTGGTGTCATCTGCATATCTGAGGTTATTGATATTTCTCCCAGCAATCTTGATTCCAGCTTGTGCTTCATCCAGCCCGGCATTTCACATGATATAGTCTGTATTTAAGTTAAATAGGCAGGGTGACAATATACAGCTTTGGCATACTCCTTTCCCAATTTGGAACCAGTCTGTTGTTCCATGTCCGGTTCTGACTGTTGCTTCTTGACCTGCATACAGATTTCTCAGGAGGCAGGTCAGGTGGTCTGGTATTCCCATGTCTTGAAGAATTTTCCACAGTTTGTTGTGATCCACACAGTCAAAGGCTTTGGCATAATCAATAAAGCAGAAGTTTTTCTGGAATTCTCTTGCTTTTTCTATGATCCAACGATGTTGGCAATTTGATCTCTGGTTGCTCTGCCTTTTTAAAATCCAGCCTGAATATCTGGATGTTCAAGTTCAAGTTCACAGTTCACATACTGTTGAAGCCTGGCTTGGAGAATTTTGAGCATGACTTTACTAGAGTTTGAGATGAGTACAATTGTGTAGTAGTTTGAACATTCTTTGGCATGGCCCTTCTTTTGGATTGGAATGAAAACTGACCTTTTCCAGTACTGTGCCCACTGCTGAGTTTTCCAAATGTGTTGGCATATTGAGTGCAGCACTTTCACAGCATCATCTTTTAGGATTTGAAATAGCTCAGCTGGAATTCCATCACCTCCACTAGCTTTGTTTATAGTGATGCTTCCTATGGCCCACTTGACTTAGCATTCCAGGATGTCTGGCTCTAGGTGAGTGATCACACCATTGTGGTTATCTGGGTCATGAAGATCTTTTTCATATTGTTCTTCTGTGTATTCTTGCCACCTCTTCCTAATCTCTTCTGCTTCTGTTAGGTCCATACCATTTCTGTCCTTTATTGTGCCCATCTTTGCTTGAAATGTTCCCTTGGTATCTCTAATTTTCTTGAAGAGATCTCTAATCTTCCCCCCTCCTCCCCAAAATAGAATTTTCCTCTATTTCTTTGCATTGATCGCAGAGGAAGGCTTTCTTATCTCTCCTTGCTATTCTTTGGAACTCTGCATTCAAATGGGTGTATCTTTCCTTTTCTCCTTTGTCTTTCACTTCTCTTCTTTTCTCAACTATTTGTAAGGCCTTATCAGGTAACCATTTTGCTTTTTTGCATTTCTTTTTCTTGGGATGGTCTTGATCACTGCCTCCTGTACAATGTCACAAACTTCTGTCCATAGTTCTTCAGGCACTCTGCCTATCAGATCTAATCCCTTGAATCTATTTGTCACTTCCACTGTATAATCATAATGGATTTGATTTAGGTCATACCTGAATGGTCTAGTAGGTTTTCCCTACTTTCTTCAATTTAAGTTTGAATTTTCAATAAGAAGGAGTTCATAATCTGAGCCACAGTCAGCTCCCAGTCTTGTTTTTGCTGACTGTATAGAGCTTCTCCATCTTTGGCTGCAAAGAATATAATCAGTCTGATTTCGATGTTGACCAATTGGTGATGCCCATGCGTAGAGTTTTCTCTTGTGTTGTTGGAAGAGGGTGTTTACTATGACCATTCTATTGTTTTATGGCCTATGAAATTACCTAGTCCATAAAAGCCAACCATAACACATTCATTGGCTGTATTCATCCTCTGCGTTGGCCCACACTCTGACTGTGGAGGGTGTTTCTCTCTAAATAAATCCACTTCTTACCTATCACTTTGTCTCTCACTGAATTCTCTCTGTGATGAGACATCTAGAACCTGAGCTTCATTAGGTCCTGAAGCCAGGTCTGTGATCCCAGTTGGAAGACTGTAGGTTTTGGCTGGGTTCAAGACCCAGCACATGGAGTCAAGTTCCAATGTGAGGTAAGCTGTTTTAGGTTGAGGTTTATTTCTGCCCGGGCACCCTGGTGATGGTCTATTTTTCTGGGGTTGGCCTCTGTCCCTGTGCTGATGTCAGGGTAGGTACACTGCTTGACACCCACCCTGGCTGGGAACCATAGTAACCATTTTTGTGAGTTATTTTATGACAGGTAAGGAACATGGAATTAACAAGCCACCAACTGGAAGATTTCAGGAAAGGTCAAAAGGAGACACCACATGTCCGACCATTTCCCAGAATCCTCCTTGCTGGCATCCATCTTGGCTGAGCAACGTGTGCGCCACCAGAAAAGACTCTGAGTCAGAGGGATTGGCCAAAGACAATCCAGAGACTGATCCCATCATCATAAAACCCGAGACTGAGAGCCACGTGGCAGAACAGTCCTCCTGGTTTCCCTCATCCTGCTGCTCTCCACCCAGGTGCCCTTTCCCAATAAAATCTCTTGCTTTGTCAGCTTGTGTATCTCTGAGTACTAGACAAGAGTCCCCTCTCAGGCCTTGGAAGGGGTCCCCCTACCTGCAACATTGAGGCCACCCTCCCTTGGTCCCTGGAGCTAGATAGTAAGACACAGAGGCTTCTCCTACTTTATTCTGTGCTTCATGATTTTTTTTTTTTTAAGCTGTTCTAGGTCCTGTCTTTCTACATAAATTTTGGGGTAAACGTGTACCTACAAAGCACCTTGCTTGGATTTTAACAGGAATTGCATTAAACTTATTGGTCAGTTTGGATGTGTGTTGACCCAAGCTGACCCCTGG
This sequence comes from Bison bison bison, assembly GCF_000754665.1. Lineage (NCBI taxonomy): Eukaryota > Metazoa > Chordata > Mammalia > Artiodactyla > Bovidae > Bison > Bison bison. The sequence goes on from NW_011495046.1 coordinate 5,513,116, forward strand.
AAAATGTGATTTAGGGCAGTTTTTCAGCAAAGTGACTCCTCAAAAACCCAGGACAGCTCTCCACTGCTGGCAGTATGGCAGAGCCTCCACCAAAGGGCAGGACTAACCTGTGTTCCAGCCTTATTTTCCCCTTGCTTAAATG
>NW_011495046.1:5513357-5527606 GCF_000754665.1 Bison bison bison
TGCTTAAATGTGCCCCTTCTCTTTTCTGCAATTTTCCCTGTGCCCTTTTCAAGCCCTCTCCTCTTGGATGGGCTTCCAGGTATTCATTAGCCATCACCATTTACTGACTGTTAACAAGAAGTTCTGTGTGGAGCAGAGGCCACACCCAAGCCCAGACATCTCCACAATTGCTTACCACGCCATCGGTTCATCCCAGACCCTGAAGCTTGGACCAAGCTACTGGGGACATGTCTCGGAGCATCTGGCCTGAGTCCAGATCCATGCAATATATAGAGAGTGGCCAGAGAAGGAATGTGGGGGCAGGAGGACTCACCTTTGCTTCACTGGTACCCCCCATCTACTGGCTCTCTGGCCTCACCCCTCCCCCTGCAGACCCTCAGTTTGGCCCCCCAGCATCCCAGGTTCCAGCTTCTGTCTCCTTGTCCCCAGTGTTTACACCCTCCAGAGAAGGGGGGAAACTGAGTGGGGACAAGAAGAAAGTGCCACGGGTTCACCCTTCAAGGGCTGGTCCAGACTGGAGGTGGGGGCCATGGTGTCCAGGTCATCGCCAAGGCTCTGTTCTGCAGGGAGAGTCTAGGCTCCCAGCTCACAGAAGCGAGTGAGGATGGATTAAAACTGACATGGACGTGTCCGTCCACAGCCAGCTGAGGCCACAGCACTCCATCCAGGGGAGCTGCTGCCTCTCAAGGAAGGTCATGGTCGATGAGTGACCACCTGTGGGAGTCAGCACCGTCCTCAAGGTTAGATCAAGGGCAGGCCTGACAGCTGGTCAGCAGGAAATGTATTTCCCAAGGGCAGCATCAGGGGTGCTCAGAGGTTATCCATCTCTCACCCCCTGGATGTGGGTCAAACATGCCTCCTCATCCAGGGAAAATGAGTTCCTGGTCACATGCGGGGGACCAAGAGCCTGGTGGCCATAGCCATTGGGGGACAGGCTTCCCTTTATGCCCACAGAATCTGCAGCTCAGCTATGACCCCCACAACTTGGGGAAGGGGGTTGATTTTCCATCCTGATCTGAGTCCTAATCAACATTGGCTTTAATCAAGGGCTCGATGATCACAACCTGAACTTGGTATAAAGCACCTGCCTGGGCCACCGGTGAGGGAGGGGCCCAGGTGAGGCAGCCCCAAGGCCTGGGTCTCTCACGGCCTGGGAAGGGGCCTCATTAGTGGGGTGCAAGGTGTGTGGGAGGAGAGGAAAGTACGCCGTGTGTACAAAGTCACCACAGGTAAGTTTCACAAGAGGAGCCACAGGCGGGTGGCAGGCACGGCCGAGCCCACGGGCCTGGGGAGGGGCCCTGAGCTCCACTCAGTTGTCCTGTGTCACCTCCCCTCCACAAAAAAGTGGAGAGCAGAACAATCACTGTGCAAGCTTGCTCTGTAAAACACCCTGAAGCAGAATCCACGAGACTGAGGTGCAGGCAGACAGGCCAGAACTTTAACCAGGAAAGAAATCTCGGAAGATCGACGGAGTTTTTAGCAAAACAGAGGGAGGTGGGCAGCTCTGGGAAGGAAACGGCGGTAATTACGCCAGCGGAAGCCCTAAGGAACCTGCAACAAAACCCTAAAAAGAGAAAGGAGACAGTCCAGCCTCTGTTCCCTGTGACCTTGGGGGGTTTGAACGCTGAGGACGCCCCGCAACTGACACTGTGATCCAGGCAGGTGGGCAGCTGAGCCTCAAGAAACAGAGTTTTGGCAGAAGGTCAAAGCGAGTGAACAAATGTGGGGGGCAAGGAAACGGGGGCGGGCACTGCTTTCAAGTGAAAGAAATTTTTAAAAGTAAAAGCTTGTTTGTGGAAGAAAATGCTCAGAGGGAAGAGGGTTCTGTTGGCTGATGGCCAAGACGGGGCTCTCTCTCATTCATTCATGAAACCGGGCATCCGGGGCCATTGCAGGGCCAGCAGCACTGGAACAGCCACTTGGTACCGGTTCGTTCTGGGTCTATTCAGCCCAGCCGGCGGGGCTGAGCCTCTGGCAGAAAACGCCAGAAGCACAGGGCATCCTGGGGCTGTGGGTCCGCCTCCGTGTTCACTGGAGTGACCGACGTGCCGGCCAGCTAGGGGGCCAAGGGTGACCGGTCTCTGCAGCCGAGTGACCACAGGAGAGTCTAGGGGTGAGAATCTTGGAAAGGCCTTACCCCATGAGCTCCGGGCCCTCACGGCAACTAGGGCAACAAGAAGCACAGAGGTGGCTGATCACAGAGCTGTCCGCGCCCTGTCAGTGGGCTGTTAGGAGCTGTGCCAGTTAGGTGTATGTCTCGCTGTCATCCACTCCACAAAGGAAAGTCAGATCTGGGAAGGTTTCAAAAACTGTTGAGGCAGAACATGGATAACAACTTGGTGTGTCGACAAAAACGGTCCAAGAACTTTAGCACCTGGGACCTTGGGACAGTCCTGCTCTTGCCCAGTGTGCAGGTGACCCCTCTCCAGGGCCCTCCCTTCTGGCAGGCGGGGCTGTTTCTTTATTCATTCACTCACTCATTCATTTTCCCATTCAGCTAACACTTCCTGCTCACCCGCCTGCACCGGGCTCTGTTGGGAGCTGTGATGTCCATTAGCACAGTGACGGGTTATTGCACCTCCTAACTTTAACCCTCCCAAGGACATTACAAGACCGGCTTCGTTGATGTGAAATCCACTTACAAGAGAACTTTAAGGGATTTTACCTAGCATACCGCCATCTGGTTAGAGAGGGAGATGGGATTTCTAGGGAAAGCTCTAAAACATGGGGTGAGTGGAGAATGGAGCCTGGTCTCCTGGCTGTGGGGCTGGGGTTTAGGCTGGGGGGTCTCCTCCAGGAGCCCCTGAATCTGGCCCAATTGGAAACCTGGTTTACACAGACAAGACACTCTGAGATGGCAAGGGGCAGTTAGGGGGGCTTGTTCTCCTTGGAGAAGGACACCGGGCAGTACGTCTGAGACATAAACCGGTCTTGAGTGGATGCTGGATGGAGGGAGACTCCCTGAAGATGTGAGGGATGAACCATAGACTGGGTACAGAGTCAGGTCCTTGACCCCAGACGGCTAGTGTCACCTTCATAGGGGCAGCCAGCTGGGAGCAAGCCACCAGGCCACCCTTGAGAGTTCTGGAGTCACCCCCAGTTTGTCTCACCTCCCACTAGGTGGTCACAGCCTCAATGTAACCATCAGCTCAACCCACTGACCCCCAGACACAGGCTATCGGCGATGGTGGCAGACACGCTCTCTGGGCTCCTGGGCCATAGCCCCGGTGAGGACAGGAGAGACACGTGGAGAAAGGAATAGTTAGGAATGCCCACTCCGGGGTCTAAAGCAGGTGGGGGGGTCTCAAGTGGGGGTATGCTTCCTATCCCTGCAGGTCCCTCTCCTCTGCTTCTGGAGCCAAAAGTCAAACCCACAGAACAGTGCCAGCCTTGTCCACTGGAAGGACCATGTGCCCTTTCCCCGAGCACCAGAGAGCCCACTTCAACAGCTGGCAGTGAAGAAGGAATTCATAGGGCCTGGACTCCATCTTAGGCCTGTTCATGCTGATCATACTCAGCCACCTCTCCAATGGACGCTGAACTCTGTGTTTAGTGTCTATGGAAACGACAACAGAAGGATAAGACCCCCTCTGGACAGGGGAACCTTGAAGATCGTATGCAGGTTACTCATCACCTAAGAGAAAACATACATTAATCACCCCTGCCTTCGGGTGATTTATTTATTGGCCATAAATTTTTCTGTACCAATCAAAGTGTAACCTTGGGCTTATTGATTATTGGCCAATTGTTTAACTGTTGGAACACATAACACGTGAATGATGGGATTATTGGGATACCCTTCCTTTGTTGATGTAAGTCTCAAGGAATTTGGAGTGGTGGGTTCAGACACGTACACATGGGGTATAAAAGATTTTCACAAATGCTGGTCGGGGTCCTTGGCTAAGAGCAGACTCTGCCTTGGGCCCACCGGTGTAATAAACTGCTTTTCACTATCTGCATTGTCTTTCTGAGCGAGTTTGTTTCCTGGAACGTGTGGCTACAACACAAGGATAGGAGCTGCCTTGGCAAAGCTACTCCAGCCTCACTCTGACCTGGGCCGCGCTCAGCCCCGCATTGCCCTCCAGCTGATAGTCTCTCCTTTCACCTACCTTCACAGAACAAGAGGGGGCAGAGCTGGACTACAAGGTCGAGCCTGCAGCCCTGTGGGTGTCCCAGGCTGTGGCAGGGGGAAGCAGGACCTCGTGGGACTCAGTGCTGGTACTCCAGGCCCTTGGGCCCATAACACTAATACAACATCATACAACAACCACGTTTCAGTAAAAAGGGATCCAGGTGACTCTCAACAGTAATAACAACCACAGAGCCTTCCACCTTCCTTGTGGAGTGAGGTAAGGCCTAAATGAGTTTGAAATGCAGTAGTTGGATGAAATCTCAAAAGCGACAGAAAGATCTCTGTTCATTTCCAAGGCAAACCATTCACTATCACAGTAATCCAAGTCCGTGCCCCAACCAGTAATGCTGAAGTTGAAGCTGAACATTTCTATGAAGACATACAAGATCTTTTAGAACTAACACTGATAAAAGATGTCCTTTTCATTATAGGGGACTGGAATGCAAAAGTAGGAAGTCAAGAGATACCTGGAGTAACAGGCAAAATTGGTCTTGGAGTACAAAATGAAGCAGGGCAAAGGCTAACAAAGTTTTGTCGAGAGGATGCACTGGTCACAGCAAACACGCTCTTCCAACAACACAAGAGAAGACTCTACACATGGACATCACCAGATGGTCAATACCAAAATCAGATTGATTATATTCTTTGCAGCCAAAGATGGAGAAGCTCTATATAGTCAGCAAAAACAAGACTGGGAGCTGACTGTGGCTCAGATTATGAACTCCTTATTGAAAATTCAAACTTAAATTGAAAAAAGTAGGGAAAACCACTAGACCATTCAGGTATGACCTAAATCAAATCTATTATGATTATACAGTGGAAGTGACAAATAGATTCAAGGGATTAGATCTGATAGGCAGAGTGCCTGAAGAACCATGGACATAGGTTCGAGACATTGTACAGGAGGCAGTGATCAAGACCATCCCAAGAAAAAGAAATGCAAAAAAGCAAAATGGTTGTCTGAGGAGGCCTTACGAATAGCTGTGAAAAGAAGAGAAGTGAAAGGCAAAGGAGAAAAGGAAAGATACACCCATTTGAATGCAGAGTTCCAAAGAATAACAAGAGAGATAAGAAAGCCTTCCTCAGTGATCAATGCAAAGAAATAGAGGAAAACAATAGAATGGGAGACTAGAGATCTCTTCAAGAAAATTAGAGATACCAAGGGAACATTTCCAGCAAAGATGGGCACAATAAAGGACAGAAATGGTATGGACCTAACAGCAGCAGAAGATATTAAGAAGAGGTGGCAAGAATACACAGAAGAACTGTACAAAAAAGATCTTCACAACCCAGATAAGCACGATGGTGTGATCACTCACCTAGAGCCAGACATTCTGGAATGCGAAGTCAAATGCGCCTTAGGAAGCATCACTATGAACAAAGCTAGTAGAGGTGATGGAATTCCAGTTGAGCTATTTCAAATCCTAAAAGATGATGCTGTGGAAATGTTGCACTCAATATGCCAGCAAATTTGGAAAACTCAGCAGTGGCCACAGGACTGGAAAAGGTCAGTTTTCATTCCAATCCTAAAGAAGGGCAATGCCAAAGAATGTTCAAACAACCGCACAATTGCACTCATCTCAAACTCTAGTAAAGTCATGCTCAAAATTCTCCAAGCCAGGCTTAAACAGTACATGAACTGTGAACTTCCAGATGTTTAGCTGGGTTTAGAAAAGGCAGAGGAACCAGAGATCAAATTGCCAATATCTGTTGGATCATCAAAAAAACAAGAAAGTCCCCCCCCCCCAAATATGCTTATTGATTATGCCAAAACCTTTGACTGTGCGGATCACAGCAAACTGTGACTAATTCTTAAAGAGATGGGAATACCAGACCACCTGACCTGCCTCCTGAGAAATCTGTTTGCAGGTCAGGAAGCAACAGTCAGAACTGGACATGGAACAACAGACTTGTTCCAAATTGGGAAAGGAGTATGCCAAAGCTGTATATTGTCACCCTGCTTATTTAACTTAAATGCAGACTATATCATGTGAAATGCCGGGCTGAATGAAGCACAAGCTGGAATCAAGATTGCAGGGAGAAATATCAATAACCTCAGATGTAGATGACATCACCCTTATGGCAGAAAGCAAAGAACTAAAGAGTCTCTTGATGAACGTGAAAGAAGAGAGTGAAAAAGTTGGCTTAAAACTCAACATTCAGAAAACAAAGATCATGGCATCTCGTCTCATCACTTCATGGAAAATAAGTGCAGAAATAATGAAGACAGTGAGAAACTTTATTTGGGGGGGCTCCAAAATCACTGCAGATGATGACTGCATCCATGAAATTAGAAGACCCTTGCTCCTTGGAAGGAAAGCTATGATCAACCTAGACAGCGTATTAAAAAGCAGAGACATTACTTTGCCAGCAACGGTCCATCTAGTCAAAGCTATGGTTTTTCCAGTAGTCATGTATGGATGTGAGAGTTGGACCATAAAGAGAGATGAGCACCAAAGAATTGATGCTTTTGAACTGTGGTGTTGGAGAAAACTCTTGAGAGTCCCTTGGACTGCAAGGAGATCCAACCACTCTATCCTAAAGGAACTCAGTCCTGAATATTCATTGGAAGGACTGATGCTGAAGCTGAAACTCCAATACTTTGGCCACCTGATGCAAAGAACTGATTCATTGGAAAAGACCCTAATGCTGGGAAAGATTGAAGGCGGGAGGAGAAGGGGACAACAGGATGAGATGGTTTGATGGCATCATTGACTCGATGGACATGAGTTTGAGTAAGCTCCAGGAGTTGGTGATGGACAGGAAATCCTGGTGTGCTGCAGTCCATGAGGTCACAAAGAGTCGGACATGACTGAGTGACTGAACTGAACTGAGGCCTAAATGAATAAGCCATCACAGCTGAAGTCATGATAACCAAATGATCCCACTTATTTGTTCTATCTGCCACACAAGTCCCCCACACCACCCCCGCCCCCAGGAGCCACATACTTGTCTCAAGGGCCCTGGACCCTCTGGGAGACAAGAGTGAAGTTTGGGTAGGCAACCTCAGTGTCTGTCTCAAAGCTCCAGGCTGGGGTCAAAAGTTCTGAGCTTGTGTCCAGGAGTTGGGCTACTCAGCTGACCAAGCCAGTCACCCCTTCGGAGCCCCAGAGGTAAGGATGCCCAGATCAGGTTGCCTGGACCCAGTAGAGGAAGTGGAAAAGGCTCAGAAGGTCCCCAGTCTTGACTCAGACCCTCCCTGCCTTCAACAGACCATGCTGGCCATGCTGAGTCTCTGGGGTGGAATGAGCAATATGGGGAGGGACCTGGGAGGCACATGGATGCCCTCTTTGCAGAGCTCAGAGTGACATCATACATTCCCTTGTCCCAGAAGCCTGGGAGATAACTTGTCAGTGAAAATTTCATTCTTTCCAGGGAGCCCTTGAGCCCAGACTGCTCTGCTCTCCCTACCCTCTAGGACACAGGTCTGACCACAGAGAATAACCCAGGTTGTTGAGGGGAACAGGAAAGCAGGGAGGGGTGAGAGGGTCTGGGGGAGAGAAGTGCATGGCAGAGGAGGGGCGTGTGTGGTCAGAGGGCAGCCTCTCCTGACTGGCCCCTCTGAGTCCGGGGCCCCTCTGGACTCTGGGCCTTGCTCCAGCCCTGGTCTCCTCCTGCCCACCCCCCCTCAACTGCACAGCGCACATTACCCACTGCACCCGCAGAATCCTGTGAGGCTCACGACTGGGCACAACAGGGACCAAGCTCAGGGTAGTCAAGCTCACACACTCAGGGCCTCTCCTAGTTCCCAGCAAGACCCTCATGTCTTAACCCAAATTCTAAAGCAGCGGCCACTTGAGGAGTACATGGAAAAGAAGGCTGTGTTCTCACTGATGGGAGACCTTTCCTGTCTGCTGGAGAGACTGTTGATTGCAATGACTTCATAAAAATTAAACGTAGCACTAAAGGGCTCACCAGCCCATAAACAACGCACATCCAATACTGTCTCCAAGACCCTGGAATTCTAGCTGGCTTGTCCTATTGTCTAGAAAACTCAGAACTGGAATATTTCCCTGTTGCTTAAAATTGGGGAACAAAGTAACTTGACTTGCTCTGAACTTCAAACTTTATCCAGTAACAATCCGGGATGGGAGTAGACAGAGCCATTAAGAATGAGTGGAAAGAGATTACCCTGCACTTTGCAATACAAACAGGCTTGAATAGACAACCATGTGTGTCCCAGGGCTGCCCGAGGGCACACACTCCCCCGCTTTTCTAGTGATGTTTGTACATCGTTAAATCATCTGTAACCCAAGTGCACTGATGCCTCTCGCAAACTGCTCAAAGTGGGCAGGTGCGCCTCTGAAGGGAACCAGCCATTTACTTGTAAGAACAGCGCTTCCTTGAGAGAGGCAAATCATTACACTGAGAATGATATTACACTACCTCAAGCTCTTGCAATTACCCCTTTATCTATTAATGTTTTCTAAAAGGAAGCAAACAAAACACTAAACCACTTGCTTTTCAAGAGAAATCAGTTGTAAAGTTAAAAAGTAATCAGGCTACCATAGTGACAGCTGTTGGATGAAAAAAATTATCCTAAAAAAGTAAATCACATGGGGAAAAACTGCCTTTTTGTGCTGACAGTAAAAAATGTATTTTTATAAAAATCTGCTGTGAATTTGGCCTCAGTTTTCAACCACGAGCTGTATGACTCAGAAGAGTAATCTGTGCAGAGGTCAATCCCCGCTGGTATCACAAGGACATGGGTCCAGACTGAGTTACTCCCCCAAGGAAGGGACAGAAATGAACGGCCTTAGAGGCAGAGGATCAGTTCCTGGGTTGGGAAGATCCCCTGGAGGAGGAAATGGCAACCCACTCTGGTATTCTTGCCTAAAGAATCCCATGGACAGAGGAGCCTGGCAGGCTACAGTCACAAAGAGTCAGACACGACTGAGCACGCACACACAGAGACAGGGGGATTCTGAGAACGTGTCCTCCAGGGGGCCCTGGCTGGAATCACGCACAATGGGCCTCTGGGCCTCTCGGGTGGACACAGCGAGCAGCGCTCCTCACCCTAGCTGTGTGCAGGGCCCTGGCAGTTCAGAACAACCCCCAGACACACAATGTTCCTCTCTTTTAAATGAAGTTTACATTTCTTTAAAGAGAAAGACAGCGTTGCCTCCGTGGATACTAGGGCAGAAAAGTGGCCAGACTCCTGGTTACTACTGGATCAGCTCAGAACCAAGGTGACAGCTTCACGGGTCCGGCTGGTGACTTGGCGGGAATGAGAGCCCTTGAATTCCAGGAAAAGTCACGCCTGTTAGAGACTCTGACTTGATACACACCTTTGCTCCCTCCAAAACCTCAGGAAAATGGACACAAGAGGGTTTTCAACGCAGCATGATCTCTGGAGAGAGAGAGAGTGGGAGCGGAGACTGCACAGCTGAAACCGCAGTAGTGTGAGGCAGCCCTGGAGGAGAAGGCGCTGTGGGCATGGACCCTCCTGCTCAGCCCGGGAAAGTGGCAGGTGCCTGGGGTGACTGTCTCATCCTGCATGGGGCTGCAGAGTCTCTGAGACTCCCTCACTCTTGCTTTGCACCACTCGGGGTAGACCGAGGGGACAGAAGGCTCCAGGCCCGTCTGTGGAGGCTCCTGGGCTGGGGGGTCAGGCCCCGTGAGGAGACCAGGCTATAAGAACGTGATGTACCCAGCAACCTTGGCACCCCCCTGACCTGGACGCCAGGAATGCAACGTAGGAGGTGGGGGGGACAGCCAGAAGGGAAACCCTAAGATGCTGATGACTGAGGGCCCTAGGAGGCCCTGCCATCTGGACATAAAACAGAGTCTGAGGCTGACGAATCTCAGAGCATCGGATGAGATTTTTAATCCCCTCACATGCGGGCAGACGTCAGAGATAACCCGACATCTGGGTAGAGCGTCTGTGGTGGAACAGACAAAACCTGACAGACCTCAAGCAGAAGGCGGTCACTTGAGGTCACCAGTGTCATCACCTTCTGAGAGATGGCACAGCGTCTGAGACGAAACAGCTGAGTCGTACCACTTTTAGGGAACAGAAAGATCTTTGGGAAATTAAGAAATGACAGCAGAAGGTAAAAACCCGACGGATGGGTTTGGAAGTAAAGTGGAGGAAACTCCCCCAAAAGGAGAAAGGAAAAAGGGGCAAAACCCAACCAATCCACCAAAAAACGAAAATTAGAAAACTCGTCCAGAGCTCAATAAGTGGATGACAGGGGTTCCGTCAGGAGAAAAGGCAGGGACATGGTGCGTGAATGGGGGCCCTCTGAGCCCCCCACAATGGGTGAAAGCAGAGCTAGATGGTGGTGAAAAAATATCACGGCATTTCAGAGTCTGGGGAATACACAGACCCTACAAACTTCCAGAGAGAAAAGCAGAAGGAAGATGAACTGCAGAGACCAGGAGCCAGATGACTGTGATCCTCTCAACTTCAACACCAGCAGCTCAAAGGACACCGTTTCCAACCTAAAATTTTACACCCATTCAAGCCACAAGTTAGCAGGGTAAATGGGGACATTTTCAGACAATCGAGACGTAGAACAGTCACTGCCTAGGATTGCCTACTGTTCATCAGGAGCCTGAGAATGTCCCCAACAGAGCAAGAGGATAAAGCAACAAAGCAGAAAGCCTGAGATCCAGAAAACAGGGAGTCTAAACGTATTCACTAACATTTTTGAGAGGAAGAGTTCACTGACGATGTCCAAAGTTAGAAGAACTGTTAAATACATCATAGCACATCCAGGTGATGAAACATTAACTAGCCGTGAAAACTCTGTTTCTAGTGACAGGAAAGTTGCTCTGTCGTGTCCAACTCTTTACAACCCCATGGACAATACAGCCCATTGAATTCTCCAGGCTAGAATACTGGAGTTGGTAGCCTTTCCCTTCTCCAGGGGATCTTCCCAACCCAGGGATTGAACCCATATCCCCCTCATTGCAGGTGGATTCTTTACCAGCTGAGCCACAGAGGAAGCCCAAGAATACGCTAGTGGGTAGCCTTATCCCTTCCCCAGGGGATTTCCCGACCCAGGAATCAAACCAGGGTCTCCTGCATTGCAGGTGGATTCTTTACCAATTGAGCTATTAGAGATTTCTAGAGGATTATGTAAAGTGAGATATGCAAAGTACAGACATAGAGGACAGGACACAGAATTATAGGTACAGTGTGATCACAGTTATGGAACGGAACAACACTGAGCACAAGGTTGACATAATCAGCATCAAGATGTTAACCAGTGACCTTGGGTAGTGAGATTATGAACATTTTAGGTTATTCTGTGTTGCTCAAATCTTTGGCAGACTGTTCTTACAGGAAAAAAAATCAGTATAATTATTTTTAAGGGCTCATGTAACAAACGTCCCCCACTGAAATTTATCAGCCTATCCTTTTACCTAAGTGTGTGAGTAGTATCAGATGAATGAGAGGTCATCCACTCTGTGAAACACTCTACCAGGTATGGGGAGTGTTTCTCTTCTCTGATCTCCAGCAGCTGCTCAGCCATGTGTTGGCACCACAGTCAGATGTGGGTGGGGGGACCGAGCACCCAGGGACCCCTCCCCAGTGCTCAGTACAGGTTATAGCAAGGAGCCAAATTTGGCAGGTGCAGTTAGCAAGGTGAATAAAGTGTGGTCTCCTTCATCTTCATGTCCACCTCATTCACTCACTCGTCCATTCATTCATTCACTCCACAGGCACAAGCTGGGCTTCTGCCGTGAGCTCACACACATGGGTGCTCCGTGCGGGGCTCAGGGGTGCCTGCTACCCCCACGAGCTTCCTCTGCAGCAGGAGATGCACAAACAACGGAGCACAGAGACCCAGGATCCCACATTGGCAGGGCCATGAGGCAGGGTCTCTGAGAGGATGCAGGGAGCAGAAGCATTCATTCTCAACTCCTAGTGCTTCTGCAGGAGGCAGGGGTGGTGGGGGGTAGGTGCAGAATCTGTGAAATACTCTCGTTACCCATTCACTCCGTGATTCACCATTTCAGAAAAATTATCTCTTTATGAAGTTGGTGTTTAAAGAAAGAAACAGCAGTCAGACTAGTGCAGAGGTCACCTGGAACAGGAACGTCATCTGAAACAGGAAGTCACCTGGAGCAGGAGGTGACCTGGAACGGGAAGCTGACCTGGAGTAGGAAGGTCATCTGGAGCTGGAAGGTCACCAGGAACAGGAAGGTCACCTGGAACAGGAAGGTTACTGGGAGAAGGAGGTCATCTGGAGAAGAAAGTCACCTGGAACTGGAAGGTCACGTGGAGTAGGAAGTCACCTGGTGCAGAAGGTCACCTGGAACTGGAAGATCACCTGGAGCAGGAGGCTACCTGGCTCTGTACCCTAAGAGCCAAGTGGGCAAGTTGCTCCATCAGGTGAATCCTCAGTTTTCTCACATGTACACGGGGTGGTGGGCATGATGGTTGGATGGCTTGCTCTGAGGAGGCTTGCTCCGAATCATGCAAAGTGCAGGTGCTGGGGGCATGGGAAACACCAACATCCGTGTCATCATCTCCCATCAAGGCCCGAGTCCTGTGCTCCTTCTCCAGGACCGCCCCAGTTTCCAAGGTAGTGGGAGGACTGTTCGGCCAGAACTTTCCTAGGATTTCTTCTTTCTGCCTTTGTGCTCCTCATAGGATGCAGTCTGCATCTCAGTTGTAGCCTCCCCACCTGGCATGCCATCCCTGCCCTGACTCTGATGATTCTAGAAAGGTCAGACCTCCCACAGGATAGACACGCTAGATTCAAGCTCCTGTCCCTGCTGACATGTGGCTGGACTTCTGTGTGGGGTCTTCGCGCTCCCAGAAGCCCTTCCTGTTGCCCCTTGTGATGAAGGGAATGCACAGGCTGGCCTCAGCTCTGCAGGCTGCCTTGAAGGGCAGGTTGGTCTCTGCTGTGACACAGATGAGGTGGTGGTGCCAGGACCAGGGTGGGTCTGAATCCGGTGAGCAGGTGAGAAGCCGGCTCTGATGAAACCCTCCATCTCTTACAGCCTGAACTCAAGCCCCTGACCTCTACCTCAGATGGAAAGTCACAGAGCAAAAGGGGCTGCATTTCTGTCCATGTTCCTGCCACATTTCTCTAAGAATAAAGCAGGAAAGTGTGTGATTTAAAACAAAATGATTCAATCTTTGCCTTCTAGAAGACATAAAAGTCTTAATCACATGGACTTCACAAGTCTTTGTAAAGCGTAACAGCTGAGAAGTACAGACATCACAGCTAATGCTTTCTGCCATCAGCCTTCCCAGGAATCTTCGTGTGTTACCACCACATGACAAGCTTTCGTGCTAAAAGAGTACAAGTCACACTTGGTGCCTAGTCTCGGAATAACATGGGTGGCTTGATGTCTAGCTCACTCTGGGGTCTCCCTGCTCAGTAGGGTGGGGAGCAAAGTCATCCTGGTGATTCTGTAAAATGGTTGTCATTAGGGTTTGAGCTGCCATATAGCTGCAGGATCCACGAGCCGCCTTAGCTACAGCCGGAAGTGACTGTATGGAATGAACTGGGTGGTTTGAAAGAGGTGGTGATCTCTAATTCAGGAAGCAGTAGCTGGCGTCACTCAGCACTTAGGCCAGGCTCAGGCCGAGCCCCGTATGTCTCACTCTAGGGGGACGATAAGCAAACTGAGGGAGGGGTCAATTCACTCAGATGCTGCGGTGGGTTTATTTGCAAAAATCATTTCAGAAAAGCAGAATGGCTTGAAACCTTACCCCTTAGTTGCTATTAGCATCTAAAGTTCAAAGCTGACCTAATGGAGGACTGAGTCTGGTTGTGAGGGTACCAGATGCTACCCCGGGGCTGACCCAGATCAGAGACCTCATTTGTGTTTGTTTGGGCCACACAGTTGTGTTAGTTGTCAATACTGATAACTGAGACGATTTCCTGTTTTTAAAAAATTCAGATTTGTTTTGCCAAATATCGAAATGAATCTGCCACAGGTATACCTGCGTTCCCCATCCTGAACCCTCCACCCTCCTCCCTCCCTTCCCCTCCCTCTGGGTCGTCCCAGTGCACCAGCCCCAAGCCTCCAGTACCGTGCATCGAACCTGGACTGGCGACTCGTTTCATACATGATATTATACATGTTTCAATGCTATTTTCCCAAATCTCCCCACCCTCTCCCTCTCCCACAGAGTCCGTAAGACTGA
>NW_011495046.1:5528431-5552427 GCF_000754665.1 Bison bison bison
ATTATTTTCTCCCATTCTGAAGGCTGTCTTTTCACCTTGCTAATAGTTTCCTTTGTTGTGCAGAAGCTTTTAAGTTTAATTAGGTCCCATTTGTTTATTTTTACTTTTATTTCCAATATTCTGGGAGGTGGGTCATAGAGGATCCTGCTGTGATGTATGTCGGAGAGTGTTTTGCCTATGTTCTCCTCTAGGAGTTTTATAGTTTCTGGTCTTACGTTGAGATCTTTAATCCATTTTGAGTTTATTTTTGTGTATGGTGTTAGAAAGTGTTCTAGTTTCATTCTTTTACAAGTGGTTGACCAGTTTTCCCAGCACCACTTGTTAAAGAGGTTGTCTTTAATCCATTGTATATTCTTGCCTCCTTTGTCAAAGATAAGGTGTCCATATGTGCGTGGATTTATCTCTGGGCTTTCTATTTTGTTCGATATTTGGCAAAACTAATACAATATTGTAAAGTTTAAAAATAAAATAAAATTTAAAAAAAAATTCAGATTTGTGAGCTGCCCGTGAAGCTCTGTGGACTGGCGTTCCAGCAACAGTTGTCGGGGCTCCACGTACAATCACCAAGGACAGTAGAAGCCCCCACTCCTGAGCCAGCTCCTGTGGGAGCGTCCTCAGATGAGGCAGCCTCTCTGGAAGCGCCCCCAGAGATGAGGCAGCCTCTCTTGAAAGCCTCCTCCCAGATGAGGCAGCCTCTCTGGAAGCTGCTCCCCTCAGATGAGGCAGCCTCTCTGGAAGCC
Organism: Bison bison bison; assembly: GCF_000754665.1. Classification (NCBI taxonomy): domain Eukaryota; kingdom Metazoa; phylum Chordata; class Mammalia; order Artiodactyla; family Bovidae; genus Bison; species Bison bison. The sequence continues at coordinate 5,529,172 of NW_011495046.1, forward strand.
CCCATCAGATGAGGCAGCCTCTTTGGAAACCCTGCCACCCCTCACCCCGTGCTGGCTCTGGGGACAGTTCTGCAGCGGTAGCCGCAGGGAGCCGCAAGGGTACCTCATTCACAGGAGCACTGAGACAGAGACTGGGCACCAACTCGGCCAGCCAGGGGGGAATCCCTGTTAAAATGGACCCATTCGGGTTTACCTCTGTTGCCAAGTTTCTGAGGACAGGTGAGGAGGAAGGGCTGTGGAATTAACCACCACCCAGACCACGTTATCCTCATAAACTGATGGTTTTGCTGCCTTCAGATATACTCTGAAACTTTCTCAGAAATATGCTAAAGATTGCATTAATAAATTCTGTTACGTATAATGCACTGAATTGACGACGTGACCTGTTCATACTGCGGGCTCACACTCCCCACATGTCAAGAGCTCCCACTGATAACACAGCGGCCATTTCTTGGGCCACTGTCCCATTTCCCCAAAGCCATGAATACTGGGAGATATATGAACTCGTATACTGGAAAATGAATTTGTTGATGTTTAAGTGAAGCTGTCAATATTTTGTATTTCCAAATTCAGTTTTCCCCCTTCTCTTAGTTTTTCTGCTGCAAATAGGTCTTATAAGACTCATATGTTTCCCTTTATTAGAAAAGCACACTGGTCTGTGCTATGAGACTGAATGACAACATTGCAGGTCACGGAAAAGACTTAGCATTTGAACCTTTGTGCTGCTCAGGCTCCCAAGGTCATTCATGGGAGGATCAATTTCAATTATATTTCTGTTTACTGCTGACATCACTGGGGGGCAGGAGTGGATGTCACAGGGAGGCAAGCAGGGGGAGCTAAGGGCATAGTCGGATGCTCACTTTGCCCCCACCCAGCCCTGACCGCAGCTTCCTCTACACCATGTCTGTGCCCCCTCCCTGGAGAGGGTTCTTTTGTGAGAAGCAGTGTCCAGAGTACAAACCCTGGGCAAACAGGGAGAAAAAGAGGAGCCAGACTTAGTTCTTTATTAGCTGCACATGTTGGGTTTGACCAAGTTCTGTTAAATAAACACAGAACCTCACATCGGTGGATAAAATCTGGTGATGCCTGCCTCATTCGGGGTATATATGGTTATCTAGAATTATATGGGGTGTCTATGGTTATCTGTAGTCACAGGGAGTATATGATTCTTTAGAGTTACATGGGATGTATGGTTATCTGCCAGAAGAAAAGTTGACAACATCAGATATGCAGATGATTCCACCCTTACGGCAGAAAGCAAAGAGGAACTAAAGAGCCTCTTGATGAAGGTGAAAGAGAGTGAAAAAGTTGGCTTAAAACCCAACATTTAAAAAACAAAGATCATAGCATCCGGTCCCATCACTTCATGGCAAATAGATGGGGAAACAATGGAAACAGTGACAGACTTTATTTTCTTGGGCTCCAAAATCACTACAGGTGGTGACTGCAGCCATGAAATTAAAAGATGCTTGCTCCTTGGAAGAAAAGCTATGACAAACCTAGACATTGTATTAAAAAGCAGAGACATTATCTTGCAAACAAAGGTCCATCTAGTCGAAGCTATGGCTTTTCCTGTAGTCATGTAGGGATGTGAGAGTTGGACCGTAAAGAAAACTGAGAGCTGAAAAATTGATGCTTTTGAACTGTGGTGTTGCAGAAGACTCTTGAGAGTCCCTTGGACAGCAAGGAGATCCAACCAGTCAATTCTAAAGGAAATCAGTCCTGAATAATCATTGGAGGGACTGATGCTGAAACTGAAGCTCCATTACTTTGGCCACCTGATGCAAAGAACTGACTCATTGGAAAAAACCCTCCTGATGCTGGGAAAGATTGAAGGCAGCAGGAAAAAGGGACGACAGAGGACAAGATGGTTGAATGGCATCATCGACTCAATGGACATGAGTTTGAGCAAGCTCTGGAAGATGGTGAAGGACAGGTGTGCTGTGGGTGTGCTGCAGTCCATGGGGTCACAGTCAAACACGACTGAGTGACTGAACAACAATGGTTGTCTGCAGTCATAGGGGGTGTATGGTGTGGGAGAACAGAAGTGCAGTCCTGGTGACTCACCTGCAGGAAATGTGTGTGGGTGGGGGGGAACAGGCAGGAACAGTGAAGGGGCTTCACAGCTGGATAGAGGCGGTAGCCCAGTCAGTGGCCATCTCAGTGCAGATCCTTGGGTGAGCACTTTGATGAACAGGATTTTGATGCCAATTTAGTTTCCTGCTGTTCTTGTGCCCAAAGGCTTTGCTTGTTTGAAGTGAAGCAAGACCCCCGCCCCCTAAGAAAAGGGAATCAATGATTTTATAGTTCCAAAGGTGTCTTTGGGCAGGAAGTCAGAGCAGGTGCAGGGGGCTGGAGCAGAGTTGTTCACCCGCACCCCCCCCCGCCCCCGCCCCCGCACTCGCCTCCACGCCCCCGCCCAACTCTGGTGGCTGCTGCAGGGAGAAGCCTCTAGAGGGCGCAGGTAAGTCCACATACGGGAGGCCCCAGGAGGGGACAGGCAGTCAGGGAAGAGCACGGAGTCCTGGGAGCAGAGGGAAGTGGGCTGACAGTGAGCGACCGGAGCCCAGGCAGCTCTGTGGACGCCTGCCCTGCCAGCACCTGCTCCCTGGACACGGCCTGCAGCCACCTGTGAGCCCAGGGGCCGCAACGGGACGGAGCCTGGCTTTCTTCAAGGACCATCTTCTGCTGGGATTGGAAACAGACCCCCCAGTGGGGTCCAGGTAAGGCTTATCCTTCTCTCCTGTTTTCCTGAGCGATTGGGCTATGGATGAGACGGAGGTGTCACCGTCCGGGACAGCCCAGGTGCATTTTTGAAATGCGTGTCATTTTTGGGTTGCGTTTCAACAAGCTTTCCCGGTTACCATGCGTCTGTGCTACTGGTTCTAAGACCTGAGAGTGTTCCTTTGTTTTCAGGGAAACACCAGACACCCCATTTTGCTACTAGCTGTGTGTCTGGCGAAGGAGCTGCGTCTGTGTGCTCAGCAGGTTTGGGGGCTCAGTGCTGAGAGCCTGGGGTTTCCTGGAGCCTGGAGGTGTGCTGCTCTGGGACGGTGAGCTGTGTGCAGCAGCAGGGGTCCCCAAGGGTCCCCGAAGCCACCTTCCTGGGTGGTTCTGAATCAAGGCCAAAGTTGTGGCCCCCATGTTTTGGGGTGGGTGGGGGGACATAGAGTGACTGGGTGGAGACACTTGTCTGGTGGCTCCGGCTGTCACTCCAAATGAGTCTCCGCTCGATACCCTGATGGCACGGGGGCCACTAGGGCTCCTGCCCCAGAGCCACTGATTCCCCATCTTCTCGCCGTAACTGCACCTGCTTCTCCCAGAAGGCTGGAGGTGTTGGGCAGCGGGACAGAGGTCCGAGAGGGATGGTAAAGCCACAGGGGTGAGTGAGGAGGAGTGAAAGTCCCTCCATCCATCGGGGGAGTTTGACGGAGTCGGGGGGTAATTGCGATGAGAGAGGAAGCTCAGCCCATCCTGTCTGAGGTTCTGAAGTTGTGCTGAGGTACTTTGCAACTAAGGATGAAACTGCAGCTGATTCAAATATTAAAGAGGGAAAAACCATGATGAACCAAAGGAGAAAAAAGAGTCAATTCAGATAACAGAAATATTTCCTGCCCAACTCTGAGATCTCTAAGCCTTAATACCTTCCAAGTTACATCTTGACAGGATCTGCCATAGAGAGGGCTACTCTGCAAAGTTGGGGAATGGGCGTTCATCCTGATGACACCCCAGGTCCCTTGTCACCGGGGAGAGGATAGGCCCCGCCTGGGCTTGCTCAGCTGGGGTCTCTCTGCCCCCATCGCCTCCCCCAGGTGAGCCAGGTGGTGAAGGACAGTCCCATGACAGCACATTTGGAGGGCAGTCCTGGAAGCACATGTCTTTGGAGGAGAAAGTAAATAAAATTTCCCTGAAATGTTTGAACTTCATTCTCTGATTACCATCCAGTTTCTGAAAGTAAACAAGGTATTCGCTTTGTGGAAGATTCGTATTTGTGAAGTTCAGACTTGAAGGGGGCCTCGCCCTCTTCCCTGGGTGTCAGTGTGTAACCCCAGCCCCTCATGCAGCTCCGTCATGCACAGACCTGGTCTGACTGCTACATCACAGGATGTAAACCCCACTGGCTCTTTTAACTGGGGGCATCCTCCTCCCATCAAAGTTCCTGAAGCCCCCAAGGACCATAGATGGAAGACAGGTCACCCAAGTTTTCTTCCTAACTTCTGCAGTTTGCAAAAAAAATGAAGTTCATTCTCAAGGAAATGCCCAGGAACCCAGCTTCAAAGACTCAGGTAAACCTGAAATTCAAACACAGAAGCTGTAAACAGGATGGCATGTTGGAAGCTGGCCCAGTGTTGAAGTGCTCAGTCGGCGGTCCCCTCCTGGCCCCCGGGTCCTGCCTGCACGCCTCCCGAGCTTCCCTCCCGGGCTTGCTTTCCTCAGTTGTCCCGGCCGACACCTGCCGGCTCCTGGCTTTGATGCTGTTCGAGGCTCTGCTCAGGTAGCTCCGCCTGCCAACAGCATCATTAACTTGCATTAAGCTCACTTAGTGCATTAGATCAGTTGGGAAACAAAGGCGGAGCCCCTGTGTCACAGTGAGGATGTTGTCCGCCGTGCGCTCAGCTAGAATTTTATTCAGTCTCAAATTTTATTGCCTGAAATAAAGCGAGGGATAACGAACATGTGGGCACTTAGCCTCTGCTCTGTGTTTCTATACTTCACACTTTCACGCTTGTCTTCTCTGCTTTTCAAACAAGGGAATCAAGGCCTAGAGGGGAAGGGATGCCCGGCCACGGGGCTGGTGACGGTGTGACCCCAGTGTGGCTGACGGGGGTGGAGCACGGGCGCTCAGGCTCGTGCTGCGCACCTTGTAGTTGGAAAGTCAGCAGAAACTAGACCTACTGCCGCTGCCTCTGTGGGGACGAGCTGAGAGGGTGCCAGACACCCCAGGCACACCCCTCGGGTTCAGGGTCGTGTCAGCCCCAACATCCCAGGTAAGAAAGGTCAACCTCAAGTTCAGGGCTCGTGTCATCCTTGGCACTATGCATTATCTCGGGGAGCTGCCCCCACAAGGATTTGGTGACAGGGGAAAGCAAGATGGAAATGAGGTGCGGCTGTCTCTCTGCAGTGCAGACAGGTGACCACAGGGATTTCAGGCGATTCAGTCTGATGATTCTAGCAACAAAGAAAGGTGTTCACGTGGCCCTGAGGTTCAGGGCTGGCCTCTGTCAGCAGGAACAGTGAGACTGCTCTGCACTGAACTCCTCTCCAGGGTCTGTCCCAGGAGCAGAGTTGTTGCCCTAGGTGGGTCATCCCACCAAGGTTGGAGCTCAGGAGAAGCACAGCCTGGATCTTGGGGCAGGGTGGGCCTGGCCTGAGAGTGGGTGAGGGATCCCACCACCCAATGCGGCTTCAGTACCCCTTGAGAGTGGAGGGCGCTCAGTGACAGTGTCCACGGTGGGTGGTGGGTGGGATATTTCGAGTCAGAGAAAGGTCGCTGGCAGTTCTAATCCCACTGTGGGGTAGATCCCATTGGCAGAGCCACCCCTCTGGGTTTGGAGACATGGTGCTCCTTCAAGCCTGGTGCCCGGTCATCCAGGGTGGGAAAGGCAAATACCAGGGGCCCCAGAAATGTCTGGAGTCCTGGGTACACAGTTCTCGGAGAACTCTGTCTCCAGCAGACGGGTCCAGCAGGACGGTGGTGCCAAGCCTTCCATGGGGAGATGCGCTCAGGTGAGAGGGCAGCCATGACCCACTCCCCTGAGTCCAGTCCCCAGTCACTCACAGGCCATGCCTTATACTTGGCAAGGTTGTGCCCAGCTGGGAAGCCCCTCTCCCGATGGGCAGAGCTGCAATCACTGTGCTCGGAAGCCCTGCTCAGCTGTGCTCTTTCTAGATCTCTCACTGACACATTTCAGAGGCTGGATGTAGCGATTGCAAGGTGAGCCCAAACACTGAAATAAGACAGTAGTCGCCTGAAAACAATAGGGAGAAAATTCTGCCAACAGCGCCTTAATCCTGGCATAAAGCACTTTCTCAGGACGTGAGGACAGACACGCGAATCCAGATTATAGACACAAACCAAGAGGCCGTGGTTTGACAGCTGTTGGGCCAAATCTTTCCCACTAAAATGTCCATGATGACGTATTTCCAGTTCCATAGTTCTTAAACTTTGCACCCAGGAGAGAGAAGGTAGGATTTCATGGCGGATTTAATGTGTGTCTCATTGTTGTGGTTGTTCAGTCTCCAAGTATGTTTAATGTTTGTTTATTCATCTGACAAATCTTTTCTGAGCGCTTGCTAGGGTGCAGGCACTGCTCTGGGACTGGAGACGCAGTGCTCCATGGGTGGTGGTGGAAATGCCCCCGCTTTGGGTTGCTGGCCCCCTAGCAAGGAGAGCAGAGACACAGTCCAGACACAAAAATGACACTTCAGTAAACCTTGGACCAGGAACAAACACACAGATGGGCAGAGAAGAGCCTACGTCAAAGTGAGGGCTCCTCCTGAGCAGTACAGTCTGAGGGGTGGCCAGGTGGGGGTGCATCTGAGACGCCCCACCCCAGCAGGAAGGTAGTGTGGCTACAGCTGACGGAAGAGGGGCAAACGGGAGATGATAGGAGACCAAGGATGGAGGGAGCAGGGCTGGAGGCCATGGCAAGTAGTTTGGGCTTCGCTGAGGGCAGTGGGAAGGCAGACTAAATGGTACAGTGTCATTCTGAGACCCTCAGTGCCCACAGCAAGGCCAGAGAGTATATGTGAAACCCACCCCCACGAGTCAATCTGCAGGTAGCCTCTTTCTGAGGACCCTGGTGGGGCTGGTGGGGCTGGAGGCAGGCAGAGTGGGAGCAGTTGGGCTTTCAACCCAACATTGGCTCTCTTAGAAATTAACAATGACAAAGGGGCCCTTTCTGAGAAAATGTTTAAAGATTTCAACTTGAAACATGCTTACATTTTTAATAGTTTCAAACTGGAAGGAAACACTTAACATTCCTGTAGAGGCAGATATATGGCCTTCCACCCTTCGCAGCCCGACCGGATGCTCCCACAGTCAGCCCAGAGCCCCCTCACGGCTCCACTCCCCATGCCTCTCCTGGAGAGATGGAGACACATTTCCCAGCACTGGGGGAGAGACACAGCTGGGTGGACAGAGCAGTGCCCTGATGGATCAGTTTGGAAGCCTCCTCCTCCATCCAAGGAGCTGTTGGGGAACTGAGTCAGGGATCTGTTTAGCGCCCAGCTGGCGAGTCAGAGCTGCTTCTGTCCATTGTACTTGGCCCTTGAGGAGTTAGGAGAACTTGGCTGCTTGGCCCATCCAGCAGGTGAACACTGGCGTCTGGCAGGTATAAATTTTCTCCCAAGCAACAGGACCACGGAAATGGATTGGGCAGGAAGTCATCCTAGAGGAAGGGTCTCTGGGGTGCCCACGGCAGTGAGAGCTCACAGACAGATCCTGAGGATGAGCTAGGGGTGGGGGGTGGTGGGCTCGTCCACTTGGCATCCAGCCAGCCCTCTGATGGTACCAGAGACCACGGTGAGGGATGGGATGGATGCAAATGTCTATTGTTTGGGGTGGTTTTGTTGACCTTGTATATGTTGTTTATGGTTTTAATGGTTTGTATGAGGCCTGTGTTCTTATCTAACAATCATCACATCAGTCCCAGAAATGCCCTAATCTTTAAAAATATTGAAGTATACTTTCTCAAAGGCACATCATGACTCTCGAGGTCCATTTTCTTTCAGATTTAGTTCTTAATAATGGCTCAGAGTGGCTGTTCCTAAGACTTCCTGCCCATAAAATGAAGAAAATCTCTCAGAATGCACACTCCGGGGCTGTTTAGACACTCAGTCCTCTGCAGAAAGCCGGCATCTCCATGAAGGGCACACCCAAGTGGTCAGTGGCCGGGGCAGGGTGGTGTCTCAGCGCACAGTGTGGTTCTTAGCTGACAGGCTCCTTTAGGGAGATAAATCATCCAACCCATGTCTTTTAATTTCAGCAGAACCTCTTTAAATTTCAGCTCATTCTTTAGGGGAATTTGGAGAGAGAGATCCGTCCTTAAGATGTGCAAACACACAGAAGATCTACCCCCGTGGCTCCGGATGGCCCAGCCCTGTCCTCATGACCCCAAGGTCTGAGCAAATGACTTTATGCCCTGTTAGCAACCATTTAAGCCATTTTGCTCCTCATTTTACAGTCAGAGGAAACCAAGGCAGAATGTCCCTGTGACTGGGGATATTCAGTTTTAAGTGGACTCTAATAGGGGCTTCCCAGGTGGCGCAATTGGCAAAGAATCGCTTGCCAATGCAGGAGATGTGGGTTCAATCCCTGGGTCCGGAAGAACCCCTAGAATAGGAAATGGTAACCCACTCCAGTATTCTTGCCTGGGAAATCCCATAGATGGAGGAACCTGGTGGGCTATAGTCCATGTGGTTGCAAGAGTCAGACATGACTGAGCAAGCACACAGGTGTTAAAAACCCAGAAACCACACTTTCTCTCAGACTGCTGCCTGTCAGTCTCCAGCCTCAAGTTTCCACACAAAAATCATCATCCAAACAGACCACACGCGGCTCTCGGCTCTGACTTCATGACTGGCTGGGACGTGGGGGCGGCGCTTGAGAATATTACCCTGATGGCTTTCCCAGTTGTTGCTTTTGAAGGCAAATATTTATTTTGTGACGAATGCAAAAGTCAGAACAGCAGAATGCCGTCTCTCCTTATGTTTACAGAATCAACAGAATCGAGACACCGACAAACACGTGTCCGTGTTCCCTAAGGAGCTGGCTGTGTACCTCCTGTGGCATCAATTAATCAAAGCAGGGCCTCTGGAGGTGCAGGCCTCCTGCAGTGAGCATCCTTCCGCCCGTCTCCCAGGTTCTCAACAGGAGCCTGGACGGTACAACTGGGGCCGTCCTTCCTGTTACCTGAAGAACGCTCCTTGGGGCCTCAGTGGGTGCTTTCTTATGCTCTGAATCTTGCTGAAGGTTTTGGAAGAGGATCTAAAAGAAAAAGAAGGCCTGACTTCTGTTCTCATGGCTCATAGGATGAAAAGAATGAACCAGCACAAACAGCCTCACAGGGGCTTCCCAGGTGGCTCAGTAGTGAAGAATCCGCCCGCCAATGCAGGAGACACGGGTTTGATCCCTAATCTGGAAAGAACCCACATGCCACTGAGCAGCTAGGCCCGTATGCCACAACCACTGAAGCCTGTGTGCCTAGAGCCTGTGCTCTGCAAGAAGAGAAGCCACCACAATGAGAAGCCTGAGCATCACAGGGAAGAGTAGCCTCTGCTCACCATACCTAGAGAAAAGCCCATGCAGCAATGAAGACCCAACATAGCCAAAACTAAATAAATAAATTAAAATTATTAACACAAAGCTTCCCACGTGGCACAGTGGTAAAGAATCTGCCTGCCAATGCAGAAGATGCAAGAGATGCACGTCATCCCTGGGTCAGGACGATCCCCTGGAGAAGGAAATGGTAGCCCACTCCAGTATTCTTGCCTGGGAAATCTCATGAACAGAGAAGCCTGGTAGGTTACAATCCATGGGGTTGCAAAGTCAGATACAACTGAACACACACGTACCCACATTAAAACAAAATGAAAACCAGCCTGACAGTCACACAAACAAGAGGACAGAGTCCTGTGGGACTGAACAGTGGGGTCCGCCACCCACCCTGTGCTGTGGCCATACCTTCTCTGAACATGGGGGCTCCCTCTGGTCTGGAGCTGGTGCCTGGCGTGGAGTTCAGTTCAGTCACTCAGTCGTGTCCGACTCTTTGCGACCCTGTGGACAACAGCACGCCAGGCTTCCCTGTCCATCACCAACTCCTGGAGCTTACTCAAACTCATGTCCATCGAGTCAGTGATGCCATCAAACCATCTCATCCTCTGTCGTCCCCTTCTCCTCCTGCCTTCAACCTTTCCCAGCATCAGAGTTTTTTCCAATGAGTCATTACTTCACATCAGGTGGCCAAAGTATTGGAACTTCAGCATCAGCCCCACCAGTGAATATTCAGGACTGATTTCTTTTAGGATTAATGGGTTTGATCTCCTTGCAGTCCAAGGGACTCTCAAGAGTCTTCTCCAACACCACAGTTCAAAAGCATCAATTCTTTGGCACTCAGCTTTCTTTATAGTCCAACTCTCACATCCATACATGACTTCTGGAAAAACCATAGCTTTGACTAGACGGACCTTTGTTGGCAAAGTAATGTCTCTGCTTTTTAATATGCTGTCTGGGTTGGTCATAGCTTTTCTTCCAAGGAGCAAGCAAGCGTTTTTTAATTTCACGGATGTAGTCATCATCTGCAGTGATTTTGGAGCCCAAGAAAATAAAGTCTGTCACTGTTTCTGTTGTTTCCCTATCTATTTGGCATGCAGCAGGTGCCCAAAAAATGTTTATATGAAGCAACCTTAACTGGACACTGATTGCCTTCCAGGGTTCCCCTCTTATTCGCTCTGTGAAATCGGGTGCCATCACTCCTTCTTGGATGCCCGGCGGAGGCTCAGGGGTGAGTGAAGCCCAGGAGCTCATCCTGCTAAGTGGCAGTGTCCCCCCTCCCCTGGCTCCTCCAGAGGGCAGATCAGGGAGGGGGGCAGCAGCTGCAGATTAGATGGAAATTTAAGTTTGTATCATAACCGTTTAGGGAGTGGGGCAAATTGGAGAGATTTCTAAAGCCCTGGTTGGGCTTAGCACAAGATCCTGGGGCAGCTGCCCCTGCCGGCTGGGCGCCAGAGCCCGAGAGCACGTGACTTGGGGCAAGTACCCCGGGGAGGATGGGGCAGGGTGGGCGAGCCCCACGGAGCATGGTGCCTGTCTGCCCCACACCCCCGTGACACTCCAGCCTCCTGCTGCCCCACTTCAACCCACAGAGTCTTCATCTACTGTTCTCCTGCCGACGAGCTCTTGCCCAGGACGTCTGTGCCTCCTTCACCCCTTGGGTCTCTGCTACCCACCCTCCCCACCCACAGTCCATGTAAACGGCAGCTCCGACCCCAAAACTCCTATGTAAGCCACGCTCACACAACACTGCATAAACGTCCCCATCAGAGTGTGAGCCCAGCCCTGTCATGTGATCAGAGAGTCTGTCTGGAGATTGGGGTCACAGCAGGGCGTGGGGTGGGTTCTTTGCCACCACCGGAGGGAGGCTTCCTCCTGGGCCCTCAGGGAGGAGGTTTTGGATGTGACTGTCCTGAGAACCCCGATCTGTCTGGAATCACTGAAGCACGTTGGGGAGAAGATGGAATGAGCTCAGGTTAAAGAACAACCAGGATCCAGCCAGGCTGGGCTTCAGATAGAGAACACGGGGCAGCAGGGGACAGACACTGATAGCAGGCCCACACAAGGACTGCGATATCCCATCGCATGGCCTGCCCGCTGTCAGGAAACACAATCAAAATAAACTCCAGGACTTCCCTGCTGACTCAGAGGTAAAGAATCCGCCTTCCAGTGCAGGAGACACGGGTTCGATCCCTGGTCGGGGAGGATCCCACGTGCCAAGGAGCAACTAAGCCTGTGCACCGCGATTACTGAAGCCTGCACACCCTAGAGCCTATGCTCTGGACCAAGAGAAGCCATTGCAGTGAGAAGCCCGAGCACCACAACCAAGAGTAGCCCCGCTCACCACAACTAGAGAAAAGCCTGAGCAGCAACGAAGACCCAGAGCAGCCAAAAGTAAATAAATAAATCTTTTAAAATAAATTAAAAAAAAAAAAAAACTGCACGAGGGACCAGTGGTCCTCAGGGTGAGAGCAGCAGCTCCTCCCCATCAGGCCAGGCACTGATGACCTCTGAGTGACATCCCCCAGTGCTGACGTGTCTCCCCCCGACCCTGACCCACTCAGGGCTCTCTCCACCCTTCTCCCCCTGCCCTCCTCACTCCTGGTGTTGTGGACAAAGGGCAGCTCTGGCCTCAGAATTCCTGGGCAGGGAGGGGGTGTTGCCTTACACGCTCTGTTCCTGGGGTGCCGTGTGTAAGATGCACATGCAGGACATGCAACAGCCAAACAGCTTGGGATGAGGCAGGGACCAGGCTGGGAGGTGGTGGAGCTGGGGCCTCCTGTGGTCCCAGTGAAGAGGGCAGACGGTGGCCAAAGGCTAGCGGCCAGTCTGGCTCTCAGCGTCCCGGCTGAACAACACCTTAGCCAACAGCCAGGGAGTTCTGTCTGTCCTGGAAGTTGAGTTGAGTTCTCAGGGAGGAAGATGAACAAACGCACGAGAGAGGGGCAGGGGTAGCCTTCACAGCCTGGATGGCTCAGCGTCCAGGAGCTTCGGGTGAACCTGTTTCCTCATCATGGGGCATCATTTTGGAGCTGGCACTTCTCGGTTTCAGGAAGCAGCAGACACCTGAGCCCCCTTGGAGATTCAGCGTCTGCTCAGCACGTACCCCCGCCCCTGCTGAAAACCCCCCGAGGGTTAATGGTTTCCTTTTGGAAAACTTTCAAATTGTGTTCATTTGCGTTTACATTATCTGCTTCCTTCAGCTCTGTGTGTGCATTATTCTCCTGTTGGGTTTAATTTAACCCAGTCTGCAGCTGTGCTAACAAATTCGCTGATGCCCCCTGCTTCCAGACGGCTTTTTCTGTCTTTTCTCTGGCTTTACATCAAGAGGCCACACTGAAACCCTCCAGCATCGGAACTTTGGCTTGGCCTTCCTACTGCTTCAAAATCCATTTCCTGTGACCGTGCTTCACTGCGTCTCAGATTCTAACCAGCTAATTTAATATTTACCAGTCAAAGTTAATGATTTATAAAAATCACTGCTAAAAACAAACAATGCTCATTCTGTAAAGCTCTCCACCCTTTGTGGGAGGATCTGCATATTCCCCACACATGAAGGTCCCTTGGAGGCCTGCTGGGCACAAAATGTGAAACTGAGTCTTTAAGAAAATATCACAAATGTGCAGACTTACAAAGACCCCAGAACCAGCCAGTTGATCTTTTGGTGATTTTTAAAATGACCTTCTTGTATTTAATGAGACTTAGGAGAGAGCTGGGCCTCCCTTGGGGCTCAGGGGTAAAGAACCTGCCTGCCAATGTAGGAGATATGGGTTCAATTCCTAGGTCAGGAAGATCCCCTGGAGGAGGGCATGGCAACCACTCCAGTATTCTTGCCTGGAGAATCCCATGGACAGAGGAGCCTGGTGGGCTATAGCCCGTGGAGTTATAAAGAGTCAGACATATCTGAGTGACTAAACAACAACAACAGAAGAGACCTGGCCACTTAGTCAGATGGTGACTGTTGGGAACTGCAGAAGTATAAGGGGTGTCTGGACCTGGGACGAGTGTGTTTTAGGCTGTAAACACACTTCCTAAACCCTGCCTGGATCCATCTGTACCCTGAAAACCAGTAATGTGTTTCTAGGAGATACTCAGCTCTTCTCAGAGCAGACAGAGCCTAGCAGGCCTCCCCTGGACATGAGGTCATGACCCCCAGGCAGCCCTGCAGAGACGCCTGTCCCCAGAAGGGGAGGATGGTGCTCTGCAGCCCGGGGTGACAGGACGACAGTGGCTGGAGGTCCTGGATGAAACAGGCTCCTTGAGGGTGTGGATCCATGATGCCCTAAACCCCATCTAGGTCAGAATTCACTCCTGCAGTGCAGTGTGAGGCCTGCATCCAGTGAGAGCTGAGAGCGTGATTAGCTTGTGTGAGTGAGGCTGAGCAAGAGAAGATGGTCTTCCCTCTCAGCCTAGGGAGGCCTCCTGGCCTTGCACAAACACCGAAGGCCCTGCTGCCCTCAGCTCAGACATCTCGTGTTAGTGAGAGGGCCCCATGAGAAAGCATGGGGCCCACCGTAACACCTATTTAAAGAATTGTCAGGACTTCCCTGGTGGCCCAGTCACTAAGAACCCGCCTGCCAATGCAGAGGACATAGGTCTGGGAAGATTCCACATGCTGGGGGCCAGCTAAGCCTGTGCCCCATAGCTACTCAGCCTGTGCTCTAGAGTGCATGCTCTTCAACAAGAGAAGCTACCGCAATGAGAAGCCCACACACCGCAACTAGAGAGTAGCCTCCAACTGGAGAAAGCCTGTGCATAGCAACAAAGACCCAGCACGGCCAAAAATAAATAATTTTTTAATAAAAAGAATAATCAGAAAGGGCATGTTCTTCAAGGACTCAGATGTGAAAGGCCACCAGACCTCTTGGGGAGGCTCTGGGCAGAGCTCTGGGCCGGACCTCAGGCCGTGTCCATTCACCTCAGCTCATCCACCTGCAAATGTGGGGACAGTCCCACAAGAGACAACGTCCACTCCCCCCGTCACCACACAGCTGCCCCCCGGCCGAGATCCTTCCCTGGGTCAGCTATGGGCATGTCGGCCCCTTCCAGCCCCTCGCTGACGCAGCCTCTGATAAAGGAACTGGAGCTCCCGGGAATGCAGCTCACCCAGGGCTGATGTGATGAGATGAGCTCCCAGGAGGGGTCCTGGAACAGCTAGGGGACCACAGGAAAAAGCAGGGAGAGGTGGTCAAGCGTGGACATTGGTAATAACCATGAGGCGCCAACACTGGCTCATTGGCTGAGACAAACACATCTACTAACAGAAGGTCTCAACAGAAGGGACTCGACCTATGAGACACACCCCAACTCTGCCCAGTGTTTGCCGCTTTCCCAGAGGTCTGAGTCTGTTCTACAGTAAGAAGTTTTAGTGAAAACCACTTCTTTAGAGTCAGTTCTGTCCTCCATCCTGAGCCACCTCCCCAAATTGGCAGAGCACCCCGCCACCCCCACCTCTTGGAGCTGAGCTGCCTCCCTGGCTCCTGGACGACAAGCAGTGATGGGAGGGCCTGGGGGTCAGAAGAGACCCCAGTGTCCCTCTGCTCCCCATATGGACTCTGGGCAGGCTCCTCACCCCCTTGATTTCCTCTGTAAACAGGAGTCACAGCTCCCAGCTCGGGGGTCCCATGACTCAGCACACACGTGTGGAGTGGTGTGTACCCACGCATGTCACTGTGAGCCCCCCCTACCTCCTTATTACCTGGGGATTACCAGAGGTTGCTTGTCACCCTGCAGCCCAGGAAAAGGGTGGCTGAATGGTCACTTTGCACACTAGCACCCTGGCTCCCCCCTGGCCTCCGTGGGAGCAGGTGGGGTGGACTGAGGGCCCAGGCCCTTCCCTGCAGGATGCTATCAGACCACGAGCATGAAGGGCAGCCAAGCTTGCAGCTCCAAGGAGGACAGTTCCTGGTGTTTGGGGTCTGTGTGTGGCCGGGGATTCTGACAGGCCCTCTGCAAACACACCCTCACATCCTGGGTACGTCAAGGAGCGGCTGCCTGCAGGGCAGATGGAGCAGCACCTGCTCACTGCTGGGGCTCAGACCCTGAGGACTCTGGAGGCTGAGCCCCACTCACCCTCCCCGGCCACCTTGTCCCTGGTCACCCTTCTCACCCTCTTGGAGGGCCATCAGATACTACTCATTGGCAGATCAGTCAGGTGCTATCAATTCACTTGTTTTCAGTTTAATCAAGTTCTCACTCTGGTTCTGCCACAGCTACGAGATGGCAGAGGGGGGAAAACCCAGCCCCTTGTTCAGACGCTGGTTTGGCAACTCTTGGCCTGCAGGGCCAGATGCCCTGTTCCTGAACCAAGCCCATGGCCTGTGGTCTGAGGAGACAGATGAGTCAATCTGCTTTACTAAACAGTAGTTATTCCCACAGAGAAAGAAAAGAGTTCGCAAACCCGTTACTCCTATTTGTTCAGTCTTGTAGTCTATTCCCAAGATGAAACTTCTATTGTTCAATAAGCCTGCTTTTACTGGAACCATTAACAAATTAAAGTGCATTTCCTGAACTTATTTTAATGTGTTGAAAGCAACACATGATGCTACAAGCTTGGTTTTCAGAGTTTGTGGTGGTGGTGGTTTGGTCACTAAGTTGTGTCTGACTCTTGCGACTCCAGGGACTGTAGCCTGACGGGTTCCTCTGTCCATGGAATTCTCCAGGCAAGAATACTGGAGTGGGTTGCTATTTCCTTCTCCAAGGAACCTTCCCGACCCAGGAATTGAACCCAGGTCTCCTGCACTGCAGGCAGATTCTTTACCGACTGAGCTATGCGGGAAGCCACTTTCAGAGTTTAAACAACCAGAAAGATTTCTGCACAATTAGGAGATAAATACTGCTTTTCTGTCTTTCACTTCCTGTTTTTACTTTCCTCGTGTGTGTGTGTATGTATGTCAGTGTAGTAGGTAGAGTCTGGTACACACACATGGTGCTTTCTCAGTCTAACACTGGGGACCTGCCCCAGAAAACAGCTTGGTGCCCGGGTCAAGTCCATTCCACCTCGGGTGTCCCTGTGCCTCTGAGTCACCTGGCTGCTGCTGCTGCTGCTAAGTCACTTCAGTCGTGCCCGACTCTGTGCGACCCCAGAGATGGCAGCCCACCCGTCCCTGGGATTCTCCAGGCAAGAACACTGGAGTGGGTTGCCATTTCCTTCTCCAATGCATGAAAGTGAAAAGTGAAAGTGAAGTCACTCAGTCGTGTCCAACTCTTAGCGACCTCATGGACTGCAGCCTACCAGGCTCCTCTGTCCATGGGATTTTCCAGGCAGGAGTACTGGAGTGGGGTGCCATTGCCTTCTCCACTGAGTCACCTGGGAACTTGATCAAAAGGCAGATTCTGAATCAGGGCGGGGGGTGTTCACCTTGCTAATGGGTGATTCTGGGATGGCTGGTCTACAGACATATGCTGAGCAGAGCACAGGCTCAGGCCCTAACCTGCAGGAAGCTGCAAGCCCAGGGGCCCACTTGGAGGTGGTGTGGCCTGAACACCAGACTGAACAGGAGCCTCTCAGTCCACTGCTGTGTCCGGAGCTGGAGTCTGGGTTGCTCTGGCACTTCAGGCCCTCCCACATCGTGAGTTTGGTGTTCTTTAAAAAGCTGGTATTTCAATAAACACCCAGAATATCAGGCCTTAGGGTCACCCAGCATGGAGTGAAGTCCCCGACCCACCAATACTTAGATGCTATGACCTTGAGACCCCTGTGTTTCCATGACACCAACTGAAGCTCTGCCCCCATGCTGGTTCCTGGGATCCAGAGGGGATGTTCCCTTGGGCACTCGGCACAATGCCCAGGGCCAGAGAGCCAGGCTGGGGCCTCTCCACCCAAACCTGGGATGCTCCGCATGTGGGGCTCAGGGCTGCCCCCAGCCTCCCGTACATCTGCCCCACGTGGGAGCCGCCGTGGCCCTGCTATGCACACCCCACTTGCCAGGCGGGCTTCTCTGATGGGACTCCATCTCGCTCATCTGTGTCTCCATCCTTTGACTCAGGGAAGTCGCTGTGCTAGCTCACATGCTTCCTTGGAGAGAATTTATCCCTTGGGCTCTTAAGTTTCCTCCTAGAAAATCCACACATGAAACCTTCGAAAAAACAGAAATCCACAGTCTAGTTTTCCCCAGTGTCTGTGTCCTTGGAAGCTTTGAGGAAGCAGGGGGAGGAAGTTGGTTTGAAGTAAAATTGAGGCAATTACAGGATCAAAAGCACGACTTCGTCTGCAGACACTTTCGCTGCACCCTCAGCGCCTAATCCTTTTCAACTTTTATAACCACCCTGTTTGGCGGAAAAATCAGGAAGTCACTTGTCGCTCAGGACTGTAATAAGCCTCTCTGATAGTAAAAAAATAGGATGAAAAGACAAGCAAGAAACCCATAAACACTAACTTTGAAGACCAGAGAACAGCAGGCCCCTCCCTGCAACGCGCCCCATCCCCACCCTGCCGGCCAGCGGACCTTGTGGGCCGCAGCCTCAGGCAGCACTGAGTGCTGAGCAAAAGCAAAGTCTGCCTTTGATATTCTTAATCCCCACCCCCTGGTTTTCTCTGTGAAATATGAACCCACAACTGACTATGGCACGGACTGGGTCTCAGACCTACGGGACTGGCTGGTATCTGCTCAGCACTGATGAAGGGGTTCTGCCTGGTACCTCTCTGTGGCCTGACCCCGGGGTCGGGGGGTGGGGAGCTGTGCTGTGTGGGCTCCTGGGATCCTGCTTTGCAGCCCCCCTCCAGTGCAGGGGTAGGAAGGACCCCCAAGCACCTGCCCACGGACAGAGCCTGCCAAGCTGACACCTCACCATAAAATGTCGGGCCAGCGCCTCTTGGAGAAATGAGTCTTTCTGCGGGAATGGACCAGAGATGGTAGTGCTGAGCTCCGCTACAACTGGTGTCCTGAGGTCAAGGCTCTGGCTCCACAGGGACCCGGAGGGACGCTAGACATTGGACTCCCTGGGACCCCCAAAGAGTCATCCAGGGGGCGCATCTGGGGACGAGCTTGTCCTGAGGTCTGGAAGCTCATTGAAAAGATCATCCAACAAAAAATATTAATAACAGAGATGACAAAGACATTTTAATGTAGATACATCTTTGAGTTCTTGAAATTTAATACATGAGATGGGGACTTTCTTGGTGGCACAGTGGATAAGAATCCACCTGCCAACCAGGGGTGTGTGTGTGCCCGCTCAGTTGTGTCCGACTCTTTGTGACCCCATGGACTGTAGCCCACCAGGCTCCTCTGTCCATGGGATCTTCCAGGCAAGAATACTGGAGTGGGTTGCCATTCCCTTCTCCAGCAGATCTTCCTACCCAGGAATTGAACCCACATCTCTTGCACCTCTTGCACTGGCTGGCATGTTCTTTACCAGCTGAACCACCAGGCAAGCCCCTGCAGGGGACACGGGTTCAATCCCTGGTCCAGGAAGATCCCACACTGCCTCAGAGCAACTAAGCCCAGGCACCACAACTACTAAGCCTATGGTCTAGGGCCCAGGAGCCACAACTAATGAGCCTTCAATGGCTTGCTGCAACTTCTGAAGTCCACGTGCCTAGAGCCTGTGCTCCTCAACGAAGAATAACAGCCGTTTATCACAACCAGAGAAAGTCTGCATAGCAACGATGACCCAGCACAGCCAAAAACAAATAAATAATTTTAAACATGCATGAGGTGGAAGTGGGGGCAGAACAGAGGAAAAGGAGAGGATTCCTGCAAGTCAGCCTGATGGGAACTCTTGGTGTGCTGATAGCCAGAACCCCGACCATCTGCGGCTCAGGTGACACTTCTGGTGTACGTGGTGGGTCCCAGCATTATGCATAGATAGGTGACCTGAGCCTGAGTTTTATAGCCCAATGTAATTAGCACTGGTCTGAGGCTGCCAGTACCTGGTTTTCCCAGTTTTTAGGAAACAAACCTTTGCCTAGGGGTCGGGGTGAGCGGGTACAGAGGCGCAGGTTGGGAGAGGGGCTGGTGCTGGGCTGAGAGACACGAAAGGCTGATACTGAATTTGACATGTGATGTGATAAAATTCCGGCCTTGCTCTTCCCACTCCCTCTGGCATCAACCCATTACCATAAACCCTGGGATCTGCAGAGGCTGCGCTCTGCCGTGGTGCCCAGTGGAGGATGAAGAGGAACACAGACACCCCAAGGTAAGAGGGAGCCCATGTCCCTCTGCAACCGTGGGGTCAGAGCCGGACCGCAGGGTGAGGCCCCCAGGTCTTCCTTGGTTGCAGTCCCTCTGGGATATTTGTGGTTATTAAAGGACAGAACCATGACCTTGGGGACGCAGGGAAACCAACCCCCCCACCAGCACCATGAGACACAAATTTTAACTCTCCAGGGGAATATGAAATAAGCAGCAAGCTTTTAGGAAGTTAGTGCAAAACAAGCAGGCTGTGTAATTGAGGACAAAAAGCCTCAGACTGTGGGGAAAAAATACATTTTAAATACTAAGCTGAACTTTGTAGGATTTAATTAGAATGAATGAGTTATCGCTTAGTCTAAACATGCTGCTAACTGTGTTTTTGTGATGCTCCCTGATACATGGAGTTGCCTGCGGTTTGGGGCTTTGATGGAGGACTGGGTCTCCCCAGAGAAGCCCCCACCCCGGGCAGGGACATCCCCCACCCCCATAGCAGTGGGTTCACCTGACAAACGGCATCAAGTCCAGAGTTTTCTGAGCTCTCGTCTGGATTTGTTTCGTCGCTTTTTTCTTCCTAAACTTCGTTTGCTATTTGCTGTTCCTTTTGTTCCTAGAAACTTGGTTCTTTAAATAGGAGTCTCTTACTTGTCAAAAAATTGTCCTCATTTCAGTCTCTGGTTACCATGGGATTTTTTTCCCCCAAAAGTGTCTGCCTTGCTGTTTGGAATATGAACTTCCATTTCCCATACTTTGGGTTTCACACTCCGTTTAGGGGAAGGATGAGTGAATCGGTGGTGAGTTGGTCATGTGACCCGGGCATGCGTCCTGCTGGGGCACAGCATCACCGATGGGCCCACAGAAAAGTCATGGCCCACTTGGAGCCTTGGCTTCCTGGGGACTGAAGCTCCTGGCCCATCCGATGGGGAGGTAGATGGCCACCTGGACAAGCCCAGATGCTTAATCAAAACATCTGGGAGGCAGAGAGACTGCTTCCATCCACTTGGTGGGGTTGCCACTAGCCAAAGCGGTCTGTTCATTTACAGTGACTAACGCTAATTAACATCCAAGGCTCTAGGAGATGGTGAGGGATAGGGAAGCCTGACGTGCTGCAGTCCATGGGGTTCCAAATAGTTGGATACAACTTGGCGACTGAACAACAACGTCAAAGGCTCAGTTTCCCGATCGCACCAGCCATGCTCAAGTGCTCAGTGGCTGTGTGGAGAGTGGCTGTTCTCCTGGACAAGGCCAGGCTCAGCCACCTCAGCCCGTGGCCGTGAAAGCAGTGGGGAGGCAAGTGCAGGACCAGCCAGGGCTGGAGTGGGGCTGGACTCTGCTGTGCCCAGCTGGTGTAGGCATCCTTCCATCTGCCTTTTGCCCATGTCTTTTTAGGCAGAATTGAATGAAGGGCCCCCTGTTTGCAGATGGCTGGTTGGGAACAGGCACCCCCATGATACCCTGGGCCTGGGAATCGCCCTGCACTGGTCACAACATCCCAAGAGCCCAGGTTCATTCTCCTGCTGAAATGGCAACTCATTCTCACCATCCACAGAGTGTTATGAAGAATCTATAGAAAAGTTCTCTCATAGCTGCTCTGTACCCCGACCCTGGGAGATACTTGACTACAAACTTGCCCAGTGAGACCGCTGGGCTGAGGGCGTGTGGGTCTGTCCGTTATTTCTCACAACTGTGGGTGAATCTACAATTATCTCAAAACAAAACCATGAAGATTTTTATTTATTTTTAATTGGAGGATAAGTGTTTTACAATGTTGTCTTTCTGCCGTACATCAATATGAGTCAGCCATGGGTATACGTATATCAAAACACTTAGCTTTTTAAATGTCCCTTGTAATTCCTATAACGAAAATCTTTAAAAAGTTAAGCATGTCTACCCTGGGCAGCTTAGGAGCAGATTGTGAGTGGCCTTTAAAAGCACACTGAATATTTCTTATAGCACCTACAAACATCCCCTTGAATGAACCTGGAGATCCTGAAGGTCTCTCTGCTGATTTGAGCACTTCCCATTTGCCCAAATTTCAAATAAAGACACAACTTAAAGCCACCTGGGGCAGTTTCCCAAACTCGGCAGCATCTCTGTGTGTGAGTCCTGGGGGCCTAAGTTAGAGCTCTGAGGGCCTGGGGATCTTCTGGGCTGGACGTGGGCCTGTGAGGGACCGGCCAATGCAGCTGCAGCATTTGGTTCTGCTTGATGGGTTGCTGCTGCAGAAACCACTGCAGGAGGAAGGACAAGGTGTCCACTCTGCTCGGCATCCCGGGTGGAACCTTCCTTGCCCTGGAACTATGTTGGGGTGTCTTCATCATGACTGTAAAGACAGAGGGTCTTGGAACAGATTTGCAGTCAGTGTCTGCCCCGTCTCTTGGATGACTTGGTAGCACGTTAGCCTGGACATGTGTGCGGTGATGTCATGCCAGGTGGGGAGGCGGGGTGGTGGCCGCAGGGAGGGTGTGGGCCTTGGGTGGGAGCTCTGATTTAAGCTCCTTCATCACTTACTGGTTGTGTGAATGTCGATGGTGACCTGACCTCCTTTACCTCTGGTTTATCCATAAGGTGCACACAGCAGAACAGCACCTGTTTCATGAGATTTTCACAAGAACTTGGGTTAAGAGCTGAAATGTGATGGGAGTACAGCTCCCCCGGGGTGGGCAGAGTGCTGGCAGCTGCACCAAGGCCCCGCGCAGAGGCAGGGGGTGGTCCGGACGTGACCCATGTGTCCCCTGGCAAATTCACCTTTCCACCTATTATCTCTGTGGGTTTCCCTTCTGTGCTCTGTGGGGAGAGTCGGCGCAGGGAGGAAAACCTCTCCGGGGTTTTACAACCTGCTGGACTTGAGGAGGGCGGGAGGAGGAAGGCCCACCTCGAGGCTGCTCCCCTCCTCCTGCCTTCTCCCCAACCCCAACCCGGGACACAGCTGTGGTCCTTCTTCCAAACATCAGCTTGGAATGTTAGATCTGACCCAACGCCCTTGACACAGGGCCCCTCCCCCGGCCCGGCCCCAGCACAAGGACCTCTCATGGAAGCAGTGGGCCCATGCTCAGTTCTGAGGGATTAGGAGACCTGCCCCCACCCCAACACACACACACCAGTGAAACCCCCATCTGCTCCCTGGGGCAGAGCATCCTTGGCTGCCTGTCCCTCCGTGAATGCTGTGTGGAATCAGTTCACGGGTCAGACTAGCATCCTTCCTGGGAACGAGATAGAGCATGTGGGCCCCACGTGGAGCAGAGGAGCTCTGTTGGCCATGGCTCCATCTCTGATCTCACGGAGACGTTGTGAGAAGGTGCTTTAAGGGCCTGTACCCTGGGGTGAGCCCTGTAGGAAAGCCTGAGTCTCAGCCACTGGATGTCCCCTCTCTGCCTGAGTGGTCCCCATTTCCCTTGCCCTCTGTGCCAGGCTTTCATGACCACACAGAACACAGTGGGGACAGCCTCACCTGGATACTCCTGCACTTCCAGGTCCAAGTTCCCAGAGGGCCCTCGACCGAGTGACTTCCTTGGAACCAGGGTCCCTGGAAATCTCATAGCTTGAGTCATTTTATCCCAGAAAAGCAGAAAACTGAGCAATGCAACACTCTGGTTGTGACAATCTGGAGGCCCCCCCATGGCCACACGGTGACCACTCATCCAGCTACTCTCACCCGGGCCACCTCCCTGGACTCTCCTCACCTCTGCCCATGGGCAGTCTGGTGTCCCCTTTCCAGACTGGCGTCTAAACTTGGAATGTCCCGCTTCCCCCTCAGCCCCTCCTCCCTGGGAAAGCATGAGCCAACCCCAAGCCCAGCCCCAGGGCGCCTGCTGCTTCACCCGCTGGCTGTGTGGGGGCCAGGACCGCAGT
>NW_011495046.1:5552595-5559116 GCF_000754665.1 Bison bison bison
ACACACACTCTATTAGGCCTGAGTCCAGCACGTTCTCAGCCAGGACTCCATGGCTGGGCGCAGCCTCTGCTGCCTCTCCAACTTTCTGAGCTTGGTGTCCGCTGTCCAGCCAGAGGCGCTCCCTGGGATGGGGTGGGGAGTTCATCAGCGTCGTCTTGCCCTCAGCCCTCCACCTTCTCTCAGCCATGAGTCTGCACTCCCACCCCCACCCCACTGGTCTTTCTGATGGGCCTGAAGCTCGCAGCATCTGGGTCCACAACCTTCATCCAGGGCTCTATCCCAGGGCTTCCAGCAGAAGGCAGCTGAGGGCCCCAGATGTGGGCTCCAGGAGCCTCTTGGCTAGAGGGTGATGAGATGAGAGGGATGTGCCCGGTTCAGCCCTCTACCTCCCAGCCAGGGTCCTAGAGCCACAGAGAGGCCGAGAGGTGTCCTTTGGCTGCCCCCATGCCCCCTGCCCTGGGCGCACCCCCGCCCCCATGAACCTCAGCCTCAGCCCACGGAGCGCATTTGCCGGTTTGGGTTTTATACCTGCTGAAGGAAGGAACATTTCACGGTTATTAATGAAAGTGATAGCGATCCCGTGTGTGTTTATCTTGGATTATGTGGTCGTTATAAGATGAAGCACCCAGGCTGTCGGTCTGCGGCTGATGCGAGAGCAGGCGAGTCTGGACGAGGTGCTTGAGGAAAGGTGTCGGGTGTAAACCCCGTCTTCAAACAACCAGGCCGCATTCCAGGCTGCAGAGCCACGGCCGTGTGCAGGGCCTCGTCCGGGGCCTGGAGGAGGATGAAAGTGCGGGCGTGTGCGCTTTAGGCTCATAATGAGGGTGAGGCTTGCGGGCACGCTCACTTGGCAGCTTTGGCACTTCCTGCAACAGTTCTCATCTTTTTTTCTCTTTTTTTTTATCCAAAGGCTGCTCTAAAGACAAATATTTTTTGTTAAACTGCTGGTAGTTCACTTTCTGCAGGAACCGTGCAATTAATCTTGTTTACATTAAAGAGACAGGTTGCCTTTGTCAGCTTTCCTGAGCTATAATTAATGAAGATCAAAAATGTTACAAAGACATAATATTGAGCTCAATGCAGATGTGGCCAAGTCACAGCTGCACCCAAGAGAGGAGAGCGGAAAACCAGCATCCCGCGTCAGAAAGCGCAGGTCCCTCCTCCCCAGCCTCCCTGGCGGGTCTGCTGAGGGACATGGCTGGGCGTCAAACGGTTTTTAATGCCCCTACAATTAGGCTTTAAATGCACTTGGAGGCAGGTGCGTGTCTCCTCACTCAGCTCAAGTCGTCCAGATGTGTGGGGCTGTGGCCCCAAGGCTTGGAGTCGGGGAACTTCAGTCGGAAGGCAGTGGCCTCGGGGCCTGGTGGAGTCATGGAGCCCATGGTGGGGGCAGGACGGGGGGCTCTATTTAGAGCCCTGGTTGGATAGCCCTGTTGTTAGGAGATGAGATGACCTCCAGGTATCACCAAGGCCCTGCCGTGACCCCGACATGCCAGCCTGGGGACTCAGACCTCTGGCTCCCAGAAGACAGCTTAAAAGGGACCCCTCTGCCCATAAACAAAGAACATGGCTTCCACCCGGCTCATGGAGCCGCGGTCAGCAGCCGCTGGGAGCCCACCAGCAGCACCCTGCCACAGGCGAGGCTCTCAGCACAGCTGGAGGAACCAGGGCCTGTGGGCTGTGGGGACCTGGGCTGAGTCACTCTGAAATGGTTCAGAGCTGACCCATTTCTTCAGGTCCCAACTGCAGAAGTCCAGACGAGAAGGAAAACCCAAGAAAAATCGTAAACAAAGTGCATCAGCTGCTTCAGTCGTGTCCAACTCTGTGACACCATGGACAGTAACCTGCCAGCCTCCTCTGTCCATGGGATTCTCCAGGCAAGAATACTGGAGTGGATTGCCCTGCCCTCCAGGGGATCTTCCCGACCCAGGGATCGAACCAAGTCTCTTATGCCTCCTGCATTGGCAGGTGGATTCTTCACCACTAGCACCACCTGGGAAACCCCATAAACCAAAGATTTTCAGCAAATTCTGGTGATACACGACAGGAAGGAGTCAGGCAGGTGCCCTCCTCATGGGTCTACGAGGGAGTATGAGCATGCAGCCCCCACCGGCCCCAGGCTGTGTCTCAGCTGCCCAGGAGGGCTGGCAGGGGTCCGAGCCCTCAGATCTGAACGTTGGGTGCACGGCCGGCAGGCGGTAGGCAGAGGACTGGCTGAGGACAGGGTGATCTCAGTGCAGCGGGAACACCCAGTATTCACAACCAGGCTTCGTTCTCACCTGAAACTAAACCAAAAGTCACGTCCGGGTGTAAAGGACCAGTGCCAGTGCAGGTGTTCCTCACACACCTTCTCCCGCCCTTCATCCCTCATAACTTCACTTTCTGGAGTTTACAAAGACATCATCAAACAGGCATAACAATGATCACTGCACAGTACTTATAATAGTGACAACTGGGAGCTGACCTGAAGGTCAGATACTAGGGCACTGGCTTATTTAATTATGGCACATTGTACTGTGAAATAGTTCAGATCCATTAAAAAGAATGTGATCTGAGACTAATTAAGGCCACAGAGAAGGAAGAAGATAAACCATGAGCAGCATGTAAACGCTGCTATCCTAACTTCAATTCAAAGATATCTATGTCTGTACAAGTGAAGCACAAAGAGAATGCATCAAAATGAGTGATTTATGATTTTTATTTCCTCTTTGTATGTTTCTTTTATTTCTAATTTTTTCATAATTGGAAACAATTCCCCAAATTGAAAATAGCCTGCATTCATTAGCATTTATTGTGCACCAAGCACTGTTGTAAGCACTTTAATCCTTGCATTCTGAGTACGTCCTATTCATATCGTAGTTTTACTAATGAGCCAACCACAGTGCAGAAATGATTAAATTATCTGCCCAGAGTCCCACAGCTTGTAAATGATGGAGCCACACCTGGGACCCAAATCCTTCCCGCACAGGGACAGTTTGCTTTGAAGGAACCCCCACCTCACCCACAGAGGAAGTAATAGCCACATTAGGGTAGAGACAGAAGTGTGTGGGCTTCCCTGGTGGTCCTGTGGGTAAGACTCTGAGCTCCACCAGAGGGGGATGGATTCCATTCCTGCTCGGGGGAACTAGGATCTCCCATGCCATGTGGTGTAGCCAAACAAGCCAATAAAGAGGCAGTAGTGTGGGCCCTGTAACCGAGATTCTCGTGGTCACAGACTGCTTTAAGTTTTATCAAAGCAAACACACTTCTTCAGAGCAGAGGCAGGTTTGCTAGCTGTGGCTGGATAGTAACTGCCCGTGTGTCGCCAGGTAACCTCAGTCCATACGGGTTCCAAGTTTAAAACTCTCCCACGTACATCCATCCCGTGCAAGGCCCCGAGGAGAGACAGGTGGGGACTCCCGTGCCCCCAGCTCAGACGTGAGGGGAAGACGTTCACGCCAGGCCACAGGTCTCAGCCGGGCTGCTCTGAGTACAGCTGCCTGCAGGGGACAGAGTGCCCACCGGTCCCACTCAGCCTGGATGAGCTGGGACCATGACTGTGGCCTCGGAGGAAGGAGGTGCTGGGTGGCGATAAGACAGCAGCACCAGACAGATGGACAGACCGGACAGACACCCCAGCAGGACTCGGGCTCCTGCAGCATCAGCCAAGGAAGCCAAGGCTGTTCTGCTCAGAATCAGGGCGCACAGCGGCAGTCCACCCAGGCCTGGGGCGACTCCTCACATCCCCACGAGCGGCTGCCTGTCTCAGTCGGTGATGCCACCACCTCCAGAGTCTCTAAAAGGACCGTCAAGACTGGGACACTGACCCAGCTCCTCGCCTCGGAGCAAGGACAGGCTGGGACGTGCATGCACATGGGGAAATTGCAAGCGACTCTGTTTCACATGACGTGTAGCTTAACCCCACAGGGATGAGCCAGACAGGGACAGGGGGATCTGGCTTGGCCCATGGGGCTGTGACCTCCCTCCATCCCCACAGCCTCAGGGGACTCCTGGCTGACCCAGGAGAACCTCTGCCGGGTCACCTAATCCAGCGCCCATCCCTGAACAACGGGAAGAGTATGAAAAATGACTGCTCTCAAACTGGCAGAACAAGCCCCTGAGTCTGACAGGAAGGAAACAAGTTTACAAGCTCCTGGCTTCATGCTGGGACTCGACGTGGGGGCAGCTAGACTGGATGTGGGGGCACCTCCCCTCCAGCACTGCCCCCACCCGCCCTGGCACCATCCACCTCTGCCCCCAGCCCGGCTGCACCCAAGTGTTCACAGCAGCTGGACTGAGACAAGGATGTTCACAGCAAACAAACAAACACCACTCACCTGCTGGGGGTCTTCTCACCCCTTCATCCTCAGGGGTCTTGGGAATCCCAGGTGTCAGGCATCAGGGGAGCTGGCGCCTCGTCTGAACAAGAGGGACTAGGATACACTGGGACCAAACACTCCCAAATCTTCAAAGGGCTGGGGGTGGGGAGGGTCATGGCAAAGACCCACCAAGGGAGGCCAGGGGATGCCGACTCCATCACCCCAACTCCTAAGCCTCATCCGGCCCCAGGGACAGCTATCTGGATCTCATGGGACTCGAAGTTAGATGAAACCAAGTCTACATTGAACTGACTTGGCCCTCGGACCTACCTTGCTCCAGCCACCCTACCCTCTCCCTGTGCCCCCAGGACCCTTGGCAGAAAGAGAAACAGACCTGGTTTGGTGGGCCGCGGCTCTGCCACCTCTGTCTGTGTGACCTCAGGCAAGCTGCTCACCCTCTCTGAGCCTCCACTGTCTCAGTGAGTCAAGTGGGGTCCCTTAAGTGCCAAATTCCGACTCTGGGGGATGAAATGAAGCGAGTGCACGAGTGAGTCTGAGTCCAGGCCACTTGGCCCTCCCCTCACCCTGCACAAAGGCTCCAGTCCCCAAACACAGGTGCCCGAGGAAACCCACAGAGGTTTCTCTTTGCCCTTGTGGTTTCCGCCAGTTGCTGGCTTACGGCGCTGCGGCTTCCCATCACCAGAACCTCCAATCTCCAAGAAGAGAGACATTCCCACAGTGCCCTCACCCGCTGGGACCAGGCTGCCCACCCCGCCTGGTTTCCCTGCTGGCTTGCTTCCTGGCGGGACACGCGTTCATCCCCCTGCTGGGTGAGGGCTCCAGACGGCTTAGGGCTCTGTGGAGGAGGGGCTTATGCTAGAGCAGGGCTCTCTGCACTCACCGTCTGTCCAGGGAGCCTGGGAGGTGTCCTCAGGCTTCCCTGACGTTTCCCTCCGGCCAGCCTTCCCTTCTCCAGGCTCACAGCCGGTGTGGGGATGGCTGCAGGGTTGCTTGGGGAGCCAGAACCCACAATCGCATATCTGCAGTGACCAACAGGCCATGGACACAGTGAGGAAGGGGCTAGATGATGAAGGGGTGCTGTGATGAAGGGGCAGGTTAAGGAAGGGGTGCGGGAAAGCCTCCCACAGGTGAACGTTCTATGTGCTCGGGTAGAGGCTGTGTGGAGCAGACCATCCAACTCGCCACCTGCAAGCTGGAAACGAGTGGGATTTGCTGTGAGTTAATTGCACCTAATAAAGCTGCTCGCTTTTTAAACTGCAGTCTCAACAATAAGAACATAAGAGTCAGTGCTGTGAACCAGAACTATCAGCCACTGTTCTGACCACACACGAGAGTCTGATCATTTCTAACCCTGCCTCCACTGTTCCTGTGCACGCGGGGCCCACACTTGGTGACTGGGGGCCCTGACTCCCTCCCCTTAACCTGGTGAAGCCCAGGGATGTCGAGAGCCCGAGTACATACCTCTACGCCTCCCTGCACTAGGAACCCCTCTTCGTTGTCTGGGCTCCAGGCCTCAAAGGGAGGCACCAGGGCAGCGGGCTGGGCATGTGGGTGTCTGGGCCCTACCCTCGCCACCCCCTCCCCTTCAGACCACTGTCAGGAGACCCCGGAGGCTTCTGCCACCCAGGTGGGAGCTGCCTAATTTACCAGGATAACATCCTGGAGTGGGAGCCAGCTGAGGTTCCCTCGGGGTGAATAGTAACAGCAGTGGCTCAGCTCCTTCTTGCTGCCTCCTGCTGGTGCTGATTTAGAAGCTAATGATTCTGGTGCCAATGGATTATTTCCTTCAATTTCCTCTACTTAATGGATCTCTTACATCAAATTAGTGTCTCTCATTTGGCTGGTGTGGTTGGGATTCCAGGGTCTGTGTCCACAAATGGTCTACTGCATCCTTGACTTGGTTGTGCTGTTGAGCTGAACTGCTGTGGCCAAGGACCACCTTCCAGGTGTCCAGGCACAGCAGAAGCTGGACTGGCAGGGGCGGGCATGGGGCGGCTTGTTGGGGGTGGGGGAAGGGTGGGCTGGGAGGGTCATCTTCCCAACACCGCTGAGCAAAGGACAGAGGACAGTGAGCGGGAGGGAGACCTGCACAGGGGTCCCTGGGCACAGAGCGAGAGCACTACTCCACTTCCTGAAACACAGTGCAGGAGATGGCTCACAGTCCACTGCTAAGACAGGAGGTGAGAGTAGTGACCCTGAGCT
>NW_011495046.1:5559216-5563620 GCF_000754665.1 Bison bison bison
GAGCTGCTGTCCCTCCTCCTTGCTCTCTACCTTTGCAGGGTGTCCTCCCTTCTCTGGGTCTAGGGCGGCCTTTCTGATCTCCCCACACACGATACCCAACAGCACCCACAACTTACTCCCTTTGTTGTTCAGTTGCTAAGTCCTGTCTGACTCTCTGTGACCCCATGGACTGCAGCACACCAGGCTTCCCTGTCCTTCACCATCTCCCAGAGCTTGCTCAAACTCATGTCCATCAAACCATCTCATCTTCTGTCACCCCCTTCTCCTCCTGCCTTCAATCTTTCCCAGCATCAGGGTCTTTTCCAATGAGTTGGCTCTTCCCATTAGGTGGCTGAAGTATTGGAGCTTCAGCTTCAGCCTCAGTCCTTCCAATGAATATTCAGGGTTGATTTCCTTTAGGATTGACTGGTTTGATTTCCTTGCTGTCTAAGGACTCTTAAAAGTCTTCTCCAGCACACAGTTCGAAAGCATCAGTTCCTCGCTGCTTAGCCTTCTTTATGATCCAACTCTCACATCTGTACATGACTTGGAAAAACCACAGCTTTGACTATATGGACCTTTGTCAGCAAAGTGATGTCTCTGCTTTTGAATACGCTGCCTAGGTTTGCCATAGCTTTCCTTCCAAGAAACAAGTGTCTTTTAATTTCATGGCTCCAGTCACTGTCCACAGTGATTTTGGAGCCCAAGAAAATAAAGTCTGCCACTGTTTCCATTTTTTTCCCATTTAGTTTCCATGAAGTGATGGATCCGGATGCCATGATTTTAGTTTTTTCAATGTTGAGTTTTAAGCCAGTTTTTTCTCTCTCCTCTTTCACCTTCATCAAGAGGCTCTTTAGTTCCTCTTTGCTTTCTGACATAAGGTTGTCATTTGCATATCTGAGGTTGTTGGTATTTCTCCAGGCAATCTTGATTCCAGTTTGTGCTTCATCCAGTCTGGCATTTCCTGTGATGTACTCTGCATATAAGTTAAATAAGCAGGGTGACAATATACAGCCTTGACATACTCCTTTCCCAGTTTGGAACCAGACTGTTGCTCCATATCCAGTTCTAACTGTTGCTTCCTGACCTGCATACAGGTTTCTCAGGAGGCAGGTCAGGTGGTCTGGTACTCCCATCTCTTGAAGAATTTCCCACAGTTTGCTGTTGTTTTGTTTGTTGCTTATTCCCTATCTCAGTGTTTATCTCACGGTCAACCAAATTGTGGGGCATCATCTGGCAGGGAGGGTCTTCCCAGGTAAAGAACCCATCTGCCAAATGCAGGAGACACAAGAGATGTGGGTTCAGTCCTTGAGTCAGGAAGATCTCCTGGAGGAGGAAATGGCAACCCACTCCAATATTCTTGCCTGGAGAATCCGATGGACAGAGGAGCCTGGGGGGCTACAGCCCTTGGGGCTGCAAAGAGTTGGGCATGACTGAGCGACCGAGCACACATGTACACCTGTCAGGCATCGTGTCAATTTGTGGTTCAGCCTAGTCTAGAGGAGATTTTCAATAAGCACTGCATGGGTGGATGGATGGATGGACAGATGAATGTGGATAGACGACCTGCATATTTAATGCTAGAGAGCAGTTGCTATTATGTTTCAACAAAATTTCGTGTTTATATGAACACCCTTGAGGAAGGAAATGGCAACTGACTCCAGTACTCTTGTCTGAAGAATCCCATGGATGAAGAAACCTGGTTGACTACAGTCCATGGGATCACAAAGAATCGGACATGACTGACGCGACTTAGCACACACGCACACACAAGCATCCTAGAAAAACTTGCCTTTTGTAGTCTAAAGCAATGTATTTTAGTTAAAGCAACCTTCCTGATTTTACCCTGGAAATGCTTTCCCTTGATTGTGATAAGGCAATAAAGTAGAGACTTTTTTAAAAGCTTCACCAGGCTTATCAGTTGTTATAAGATCCTTTCAGCTGTGAGGCATTAAGTGAAACAAATGAATAGAACTCTGTAAGCACAGGTCTTATAGTAGGAGGTTTGCACAGCATAACTGCCCTCCTGCTGAACTTTCTGGCTGGATAAATTCTGGCCACATTCAACTCATGAACTTCCTGCTCCAGGTCCAGCCCCACTTCCATCACTGCACACACAACACAGGCTCCTGCTGAATGACCAAGGAGCTTCTAATAAGCCCAAACCGGGGGTGACAATCATAATGGCAATGCTGGTGTGAATTTAGGGACCTTCTGAGGCTATGGCTGTGCACAGCACCTCGGGGACAATTACCGTGGTCGCTGGTCTATATGTAGGAAAATAAAAGCAAACAGGAAAAGCTGAGCAACATAGAAAGAGAGAAATGTGAACAGAAATGTCTAGAATACGGTTTCGTTGCTCTTCCTGACTCCCTGGGTTCTGAAGAGCTAATGCCCAGCAGGAATTGAGACTGTGTGATATGCTTGTCTGTGTTAGCAAGGGTCCTTTGGTACCAAAGCCACAAGGGGCCAAAAGTTAACGCACACTTCAGGCATTACATTTATTCCATGTGTGCAAGAATATCTATTTTCTGAGTATTATTTCAATGAAAATGGACAAATGAAGCTAGGGCACTTATTTTAATCTTTCAGCTCAAATAACCAGCTTCTTTGTCAACTTCCCCTGGGGAGGCCTGATGGGCTGGACCTTCTGTGGCCTCTTGGTCCTCCATGTGGGTTTCTCCAGCCCCTGTTCACTTAGTGGGCCTCCCCCGCTGCCTCCTGTGTTGTCCAATCAACCCCTACCTGCCCCTGAAACTCCTGCTTGCATGTGAGAGCCCATCAGCCCTGACCTCTGTTAGCCTCGGAAGAGATGATGGCTGGTGTTGCACCCACATCCTGTGATGAGCACCCAATGGCCACCTGATGCATCCATGGCCCACAGGCTGAATGAGAAGCAGAAGCTGGGGCCCTGTGTCTGTCCTGAGAGGCAAGTCTGGAGGTGCAGTCAGGAGGCCCCTGAGGGAACAGCCTCCAGCAGAGACAGGGAGGCCTTGGACCTCAAGACGATTACACACAGGTGTTTCCACAAATGTGGTTCCTACGTCACAAGACAATGTGGACACCACCTGCCACCTGGCACCTACTGGAGGCTGCTTACCTGTCAGAGTCCTCAGGCCTCACCAAGATGCGGTGTGAATGCCCTCAGTGGTCCCCTCCTGCCTGCATCCCATTCAGCCCCTCACCCTCCATCTCTCTGGGGTCCCTCTCAAGAGTCTCCAGCTTCGGCCTCTCTCTGACCACCAGTTCCTCCCAGTCTCGTCATGGGGGTCACAGGAAAGTGGGTCCTACGATCTCACTCATGTCCCCAGTTGTCCAACCCCTGAGGCTGGCAGGTGCCTGTGATGCTCACATCTTGGCACTGCCCACCTGGCAGCATCAGTGAACCAGAAACCTCTTGGAGTTTCCGGAAAGCCCTCCACCAGGCGGGACGGGACCCCTGGGATGCCCCTGGAGGCGGGTCCTGCCAACAGGATTCACAGCCCAAGCAGCAGCCAGCCCTGGTGGCTGAAGAGCCAGGACACTTCCTGAGCGGCCACCCCCCGACCCCGACTCAGTCCCTGGACCAGGGTGAGAGGAAGTGTGCCATCTCTGGCCTCCAGGAACACCTTCACTCCAGGCCCTGCTCCTGGTCTGCTGAGCCCTTGGAGCCCAGCACTGCTCTGAAGAGGAGAGCTCGACTGCTTCACACCCAGCGCCCCCTCGCCCAAGCAGCCCCCCACATCCTTGACCTCCACGTGAGGCCCAGGAGGCTCCCAGGAGGCCCAGCTTCACCCACAGGGCCCAAGTGTGGCTCAAGCCTTGGTCCTGGTTGACCTCCACATCCACAACTGGAGTGCAAGCCTCCTGCCTCAGCAGATCCTGGACCTGGGAAGAAGGTGCTGCTCCTGAGAAAGCCCTCCCAAACCCAGGAGGAGAGGCCAGGGCTCAGGGCGGTCACCAGAGTACCCACAGCCCCTCCAGAGCACCCGGGGATACTCAGGCCACATGGCTGCAATCCTGGCCCCGCACATGCCCTCCTTCCTGGGGAGTCACTGTGGATGACAGAAATGCAGCGAAACCACAGGCTCGATTTTGTTTCTCGTCCACGCATTGCTCTTGAGGAGTCTGGACAGCCCTGAGCTACACCGGCCCTCTGGGTTTATAGGGAAGCCCTCCCAGGCGCAGCTATAATTAGAAATCAACTGAGGCAGAAACCCAGCCTGGTCCTTGGCAGGGTTCCAGGTCTGTTAATTTAGGAAATCCACTCTCCTGACCCCGGGGCTGCCCCGGGCTGATCCTAAGTTCCGGCCTTTGTGTACACCTTCCCTGCCCACCTTGGCAGGCGCAGGCCCGCCTCCCCACTCCCCGCCTGCCCCAGCTTGCTCCTAGCTAGAAGGAAAACACCCAGGAGTTCACCGCCGGGTGGCTGGCGCTTTCATCTGG
>NW_011495046.1:5563720-5564977 GCF_000754665.1 Bison bison bison
CTGGCCCCGTCCACTCGGGGTTTTCAACCGTAAACACAGTTCTGAATGCAGGACTGTGTGTGCGGGGGAGTGAAGAAGGCAGGATTTGTGTCAAGAGATTCCGGAAAACTAGCCCCTCCCCAAAGCCACCTGACGCTACTGGGGTGAGAGACAGGCCAACAGGGGTGCCATCCGGAAAGATCTTGGGCCCCAGGGCCCTGTCTCCATGCCGCCTCTTTCCCTGGCATCCCAGGCCGTGGTGGGGGATCCTCCCCAAACCTTGCAGCCTTCCCTGCTGGTCAGAGTTCAGGTGTACGCCCCTACTTCCTGGAAGGGATAGCTCCCCACAGCCTCCCTCAATCTGGGGTCACTCCTGCATCCCCCCCCAGCAAAAAGTCATTGTTGAAAAGCCAGTGGCTGTCCCTACAGACCTGCTGTGTGTGTCAGGAACTTTATAGACAAAGCGGGACCCGCTGGGCTGAGGGCCTGGGATCATCAGAACAACAAACAAGCACCAACTCTCACGGCCCCACCTGCACCTTGTGGAGCCCATTAGCAAGGGGAGGCCCCAGGCTGAGAGGCTGGTGGATTCAAACCCCTCCCGCGGGGACCAGCATCCCACCGGGTGCTTCTCCCAAACACCTTCCTGAGCATAGTCCTGCGGGTTTAGAGAGAAGGTCCGGCTGCCCCACCCTCCCCTCACCCCCAGCTTTCCCCTACAGCCACTTGTGGCCACTTTTCTCCGGGGGCCGTGGGGACCCTGCACTGTAGACATGAGGTCCCCAGAACGGGAGCAGGCCCAGAGCATCAGGGCTGTGGCTCAAGCCATCTGCTCTGTGCGGGTGGGGATTGTGGGTTTCCGTGACCAACGATGGTCACCAAGGGGACTTGGGTGGGGGCAACCTTGGGGACTTAGCTAGGCCACCTGACCTTGAGTCTGAGTCACTGGTTGATTCTGGAAGCTTCTCCTCTACCCCAGCATCAGAACAGGGTGTGCTTTTGTCAGGAATTCAAACCCCGAGTCCTGGTGGGACAGCAGTGGCCCAACTGTGGCCACCAGGGAGCAACGGGCCTGGGCTCAACTTAAAACCTTCCGGGAGGCCCCTCAGACTGAACATAAGGCCGGGCAGGACCTGGGGTCCGGAACAGCCCCCTGCTGATGAAGTGTGTCTTTCAGGTGACCCCTCGGGACAGGATGGCCCACAGGGGAAGCTGCGCAGGGATGGCCTGGCTGCCTGTCCTGCTGGTAAGTGGCCGGGGTGCCCGTGCCCCAGGGTA
>NW_011495046.1:5565077-5566219 GCF_000754665.1 Bison bison bison
CTCCCATTTGGCCATGTCCTTCTCTAGCCATGTCCCTCTCAGCCTGTCTGTGCAGCAGCCATGCAGTGATCACACACCACCGCCCCCACCTTCACCGGGCTCTCCAGGGCTAAAGCCCTGACCAGCCCCGAGCCAGAGGCAGTCACTGTACTCAGAGCTCCCCTCACCCAGCCTTTGTGGTGGTGCCCAGCCCAGCGCACCTGTGCCAAGCTCCACACCCTAGGCCACGGGAGCTGGGAAAGTCAAGCCCGAGCTCCCGGTGAGCTGAGGCACCTGTGACTGGGGGCTGCGGGAAGGGGCCTCCCAGGCTTTGAGGGGAGTCTGGGGAGCTCCCAGTGCCAAGCGTTTGGGATGGAGCCTCTGACTGTCAGGCGAGGATTGCCAGGTCATTAGCTGAAGGGGTCCCTCCCCCAGGGCTCCTCCACCACAACCTCCTGAGGTCAATTGGTGCTGACCACAGACAGTGGGGGTCTCCAAGGGCGAGTGGAGGCCAAAGGAGCCCCTTCCTCGAGGCAGGCGTCCCTGGTATGCCGGGCCGGTGCGGAGGAGGCCAGCTGTGGCGAGAATGAGTTCTACAACCAGACCACCGGGCTGTGCCGTGAGTGTCCGCAGTGCGCGCCAGGGGAGGAGCCCTACCTGGTAAGCCCCGCCCCGGAGCACGGCCCCGCGAGGTGTAGGGAGCCCGCGTGGCTGGCTGGGGTGGACGGCACTCCTCTGGGAAGAGCTCTGCACAGAGCACCTGCTAAGTGCCAGGAACCTGAATGTGGCTGCGTTGTTTGGGGTCCTCGCGCCGAGTGTGCACTCCCAGGGCCGTCAGCCTGGCCGGATGAGTTTATCCTGGAGCCAGCAGGAGGGGCAGCATCGGACGGGTGGGGGCAGCGGGGACCCCCGGCTCAGAGCAGACGGGGCGGGGGGCTGTGGGTCGGACAGTCCACGCCCCGAGAGAGGAGATCCTGGGAGCAGCCTGTGCGCCTGGCGCATAGGAACCTCAGGGTCGCGTGGTGGTCGTCGTGGTAATGCAGCCGCTGACCCACCTGTGTCCCATCCTTCCCTGGCCAGTCCTGCGGCTATGGCACCAGGGACGAGGACTACGGCTGTGTTCCCTGGCCTGCGGAGAAGCTCTCCAAGGGCGGCTACCAGAT
>NW_011495046.1:5566319-5566866 GCF_000754665.1 Bison bison bison
ATGATGGAGGTGATGTGGAGGTGATGATGGTAGGTGGTCTTGGTGATGATGGAGGTGGTGGTGGAGGTGATGATGGAGGTGATCATGGTGATGATGGAGATGGTGATGGCAGTGGTCATGGTGATGATGGAGGTGGTGGTGGAGGTGATGATGGAGGTGGTCATGGTGATGATGGAGGTGGTGGTGGAGGTGATGATGGAGGTGATCATGGTGATGATGGAGGTGGTGATGGCAGTGGTCATGGTGATGATGGAGGTGGTGGTAGAGGTGATGAGGGAGGTGATCATGGTGGTGATGGAGGTGGTGATGGCAGTGGTCATGGTGATGATGGAGGTGGTCCTGGCAGTGGTCATGGTGATGATGGAGGTGGTGGTGGAGGTGATTATGGAGGTAGTCATGATTATGATGGAGGTGGTCATGGTGATGATAGACGTGGTGGTGGAGGTGATGATGGAGGTGGTCATGGTGATGATAGACGTGGTGGTGGAGGTGATGATGGAGGTGGTCATGGTGATGATGGAGGTGGTGGTGGAGGTGGTGGTGGAGG
>NW_011495046.1:5566966-5586971 GCF_000754665.1 Bison bison bison
CCCACCACCTTCCACCCGCGGGGCAGCCCACCTGGGCTCCGTGTCTGTGTCCCTAAGTGGACCTCATCATAATAGCATCTCTGACCACCCAAATGAAGCAGATGCGTTGAATACTTAAAAGGAGACAACACATGTTGAGTGAGGAAAGAAAAACCAAGATATTTTTGGTATTTTTAGTAGTCTGGAAAAAAACTGAGGGTAAAAAGCTACTAATAGAAATATTTGTAATCAAAGCTATGGTGTTTCCAGTAGTCATGTATGTATATAAGAGGTGGACCATAAAGAAGGCTGAGCAGGGAAGAACTAATGCTTTTGAAGTGTGGTGTTGGAGAAGACTCTTGAGAGTCCTTTGGGCTGCAAGGAGATCAACCCTGAATATTCACTGGAAGGACTGATGTTGAAGCTCCAATACTTTGGCCACCTAATGGGGAGAACTGACTCATTGGAAAAGTCCCTGATGCTGGGAAAGATTAAAGGCAGGAGGAGAAGGGGGCGACAGAGGATGAGATGGTTGGATGGCATCACTGACTTAATGGACATGAGTTTGAGCAAACTCAGGGAGATAGTGAAGGCCAGAGAAGCCTGGTGGGCTGCAGTCCCTGGGTTTTCAAAGAGTTGGACATGACTTAGTGACTGAACAACAACAAATACATAGAGGATGAGATGGTTGGGTGGCATCACCAACTCAATGAACATGAGTTTTAGCAAACTCAAGGAGATGATGATGGACAGGGAAGCATGGTATGCTGCAGTCCAGGGCGTCGCATGGAGTTGCAAAGAGTCAGAAATAACTTAGTGACCACTGAACAGCAATAGAAATATTTGAGACATGTGGTTCCTATAATTCCCCCACCATTCTGTTATGTGTCAAAGTCTTCCCATAAAAACCAAAGTACAATTAGCCTGAAAGACAGAATCTTCCTTCAAGACAGCAGATTCCCCTTGGGAGGTGGAAAGTACAGCCCTGTAACCTGGTAACTGCCTCCCTCTGGTGGCCGCACAACCTATGCTACCAAGGGCTGCCAAGAGCAGTGGTGTAGGCTTCCTGGTGGTGATAATGGTAGAGGTGATGGAAGTGGTGATGATGAAGGTGATGATGGCAGTGGTCATGGTGATGATGGAGGTGGTGATGGAGGTGATCATGGTGATGATGGAGGTGATGTGGAGGTGATGATGGTAGGTGGTCTTGGTGATGATGGAGGTGGTGGTGGAGGTGGTGATGGAGGTGATCATGGTGATGATGGAGATGGTGATGGAGGTGGTCATGGTGATGATGGAGGTGGTGGTGGAGATGATGATGGAGGTGGTCATGATTATGATGGAGGTGGTGGTGGAGGTAATGATGGAGGTGGTCATGGTGATGATGGAGGTGGTGGTGGAGGTGGTGATGGAGGTGATCATGGTGATGATGGAGATGGTGATGGAGGTGGTCATGGTGATGATGGAGGTGGTGGTGGAGATGATGATGGAGGTGGTCATGATTATGATGGAGGTGGTGGTGGAGGTAATGATGGAGGTGGTCATGGTGATGATGGAGGTGGTGGTGGAGGTGGTGATGGAGGTGATCATGGTGATGATGGAGATGGTGATGGCAGTGGTCATGGTGATGATGGAGGTGGTGGTGGAGGTGATGATGGAGGTGGTCATGGTGATGATGGAGGTGGTGGTGGAGGTGATGATGGAGGTGGTCATGGTGATGATGGAGGTGGTGGTGGAGGTGGTGATGTCGGTGTTCATGGTGATGATGGAGGTGATGTGGAGGTGATGATGGAGGTGGTCATGGTGATGATGATGGAGGTGGTCATGGTGATGATGGAGGTGGTGGTGGAGGTGATGATGGAGATGGTCATGGTGATGATGATGGAGGTGGTCATGGTGATGATGGAGGTGGTGATGGCAGTGGTCATGGTGGTGATGGAGGTGGTGGTGGAGGTGATGATGGTGGTGGTCATGGCAGCAGCAGCATTTTGAACACTGCACCAAATCTTGTAGCCAGTTTGTCACCTGTTATTCACCCCCTCTGAACCACTGTATTGAGTTAAGAGGAGATAGAAAATAAGAATATACCCAAACGAGAGCACTGGGCATTAGTCTATAAGAAAAAGGAAATGCAGAAAGACCCTCCAAGGGAGAAACAAACTGAAAGTGAAAGACCCTTTAACATGAGGAGCTATCTTAAGCTTGCAGAAAATAACCTCAGTTCAGATATGTTGCTAGGGAGCCTCCAATTCCACCACCATCTCTGCTGTTGACTGACCCCACCTCCAGTCTCTCCAGGTTCTGGTCTTTGGTTCAGACACACTTCTTGAGCTGCAGACTTCTGTGTCCAGGTATCTGTCTGACAAGCTCTGACACAGAGGACCCATATTTGTCAAATGGGTGAAAAAAAAAAACCCCGTCTTAAGAGTGAGCTGTCCACATGCTTTCGTGTGGAGAAAGGCCATAGAGGAGGCCGAGGGTCAGAGCTCTAGGAGGCCTCCCTGGGTGTTGCCTCCCCCATGACAAGCTCTCACTGACAGCGTCCACTCCCTGCTGGACCCCTAGGATGGGGTGAGGTTCATGGTGGCTTCTACCCGCCTGCTCAAGAGAGGGGAAAGGGAGCCTAGGAGCCCCCCAGGGAAGCAGGTCTTTGGGAAGAAGCTACGTCCCTGTGGATGTGGAAGAAGATTCTAGAGGTCCCATCTGAACCTTAGTCTTGTCTTGGGCTCCTCATCTTAATCAACCTTTGAGGAACAGGAGAAGAAGGAAGAAAGAACTAGGGAAAGTCACAGTATAGACCAGAGCGTGAGAAATCTAGGCTTTACAGAAAGACAGGGCCCCAGAGCTCTATGTGAGCACCCGGCATTGGATCGGGAAAGCTGCTGAAGCTGCTGAACAGGCATTCACACCCCCATTCGCCCAGGACAGGCCAAGTGAGCCCTGAAAAGAGAAACCCAACAACTGGGCGGTTCTGTGCACCACAGGCCCCAGAAACCAGTGAAGGGTCGAATTCAGGCCCAGTTAGAGGACGCCCAGAGGGCTCCCGGAGGAACATGCTGGAACCTTGCAAACCTGGTCTTGGGGCTGTTCAGCTCATCACACCGCTGGAGCTGGGCACTGCTCAGAGGCCCCTCCCCTAGGAGGGGCCTCTGAGCCAGAAAGATAGAGGGGAGTTGCAGGGTGGTGAGCAGCCTCATCTGGGAGCTTCTGTGTGGGAGCCTTGGCCCCGTGGACCCCTCCCCCACCTCCCTGAGGTGCCCAGCACAGACTGTGGGGAGGGGTCAGGAGCGACCACCATCGCTTGGAAGCTGTGGGGGGCTGGCCTGGCACCCTGAGCAGGTGTTCCTGCAGGTGGCTCCCAGAGCAGCAAAGCGTGCATGTGAGAGCCTATGTGTAAACCTGCCTGGTGTGGCTCCTCTGGAGGGTGTTCTGAGACTGGCTAATTCCTGTTTACAAGATGCACAGGGTCTGAGGATAAAAGGCTCTTGAGGAAGGGCAGGCGGTGATGGGCACAGTAGGGTTGCTGATGGTCCAGCCCTCAAGGCTACAGTCCCCCCAGCCTCACCCCCCTGTCACGGGGCCAGGTGCACACAGCTGATAAACAAGAGATTAGAAAACAACCACAGAGAGACCCAGCAGAGGGCAGAGAGTTTTCATCTTGAGTCGTATGAAGGGACAACACCGCCAGCAGCTCTTTACTCACCGACATCTCCTGATGTGAACACCTCGGGTGTTTATAGGATGCGGGCCCAGAGAGGCAGAGTCCTCTGGGGGCTGGGGGACCTCAGTGGAAGCAGGCACAGACCTTTGGGAAGGCCCCAGGGGTGGCAGGGTCACGGCTGGCAGGCTGACATGGCAGGAGGGAGCTTTCTGGGTGTGAAGTCTTGTGGACAGCCATACTTGAACGCCTTGACCTTCTGGTAGAGAGATACAGCCCCATCGTGAGCTCACCAGGTGCCCTCACCTGAGTAGGAGGCAGGTGACTCTGGTTGTGACCTGGCTGCATCTCAGGCCCTCTGCCCTGACCACCCTAGACAGGGCCAAGGTCTCTGCTGCAGCCACGCCCTCCAGCCAGCTCCACTCCATCCCAGTCAGCAAGTGTCCAGCTCTTCCAGGAGGTCCCGGGAGCTCCTAGACACCCCTGCCCATAACTCTGCCCAGCTGCAGGCTATACCCTTGTGGGGGGGCCACACCTCCTTCTTGGGGCATGCCCCCCACCCCGTGCCTGGCTATGATGGTTAGAGAATAAGCCGTGGAACGGGCCGCTCACCTGTCTGCTCTGTCTCCCCCCTGCCCCGCCTGCACAGCTACTACATGCTGGAAAACAGACCGAGGAACATCTATGGCCTAGTATGCTACTCCTGCCTGCTGGCACCCCCCAACACCAAGGAATGTGAGTGTCTGCCCCGTCCAAGGTCCTGATGCAACCCTGACACCTCTCCTAACTTGGGAGCCGTAAGCTGGCTCCGGACAGCGGGGACACAGAGATGCTCCCGAGGGCCGGCGGGTGGGCAACAGGTCCCTGGGAGCGGGGGAGGGTTGGGTGGTAGAACTACACATCAGACGGGGGCTGACACCAGTTGAGGGACCTCTGTGAGCCTGAGTTTTCTGGGGGCGCTAAAATCTGAACCATCCATCTCTCACGATCCTTGCAAACACCCACAGCACCAAGGTGTTTTGCTGAGAACTGCAAAGCGCTCAGCAGTGGTAAGTTCTCACACGCAGTGTTTCAACATGTGTTGAAGGGAAGCCTGCAGAGTGACCACAGGGCACGTGACATAAACACTGAGGCCCTCGGTTTGGCCTCACCTCCGGCTGCCTTCTTCCTACCCTAACTCTGGTTTGATGCTCGTGGGTGCCTATTTAGGAGGAAGGGCTGGGGCCCCCTGCTTCAGAGAAGGTGGCAGATGGCCTCCTGTGTCTGTGGTCGGGAGACATGGATGAGGTGGGACAGGTGGACAGATGGAAGACAAGACGACTGGGAGGGAAGGGGGAGTCCGGTCCAGCACTGGGGCCCCCCTCCCACTCACGGGAGTTCCAAGGTCCACACGGGGGCCCTGCCCTCCTGGTTCTCCATGAGACCCTGCCCTCCCCATCTTCTCACAGTATCTTGTCGAGGAGACAAGACTCTTAGGAGGGCCTGAAGCACCAGGAGGAAGAGAGGAGGGCGAGAGGAGACAGTGGTGCCTTTCCTGCTTTGAGATCCTCTGGGAGAGATGCTCCGGATGGCAGGGCCACGGGCAGCGGGGGCTGTGGGGCAGGACTGATGCCTGCATGGAAGGCATTCCCTCCCTCCCAAAGTCCTTAAACAGATGAACCTGAGAAGGACAGTTTGTGGGTCTTTAAAGCGGAACATTCCCACCCAGCAAGACGCTCAGTTCAGTTCAGTCGCTCAGTTGTGTCCTACTCTTTGCGACCCCATGCATTGCAGCACGCCAGGCCTCCCTGTCCATCACCAACTCCTGAAGTTCATTCAAACTCACGTCCATCGATCATGCTAATTAATTCATAAATTAGAGGAGGCCCAGGCTTCCCTGGTGGCTCAGTGGTGTAGAACCCGCCTGCCAATGCAAGAGACACAAAAGATGCAGGTTTGATCCCTGGGTCAGGAAGATCCCCTGGAGGAGGGTATGGCAACCCACTACAGTATTCTTACCTGGGAAATCCCATGGACAGAGGAGCCTGGCGGGCTGCCGTCCATGGGATCACAAAGAGTCGGACAGGCTAAGCAACTGAACACACAGAGGCCTGGGGCTGCCCACAGGACGTGGTGTGGCCGGCTTCGATCCTGTCCCAGGGAGCTCTGGCATGCAATCCTGTCCTGGAAGACATTGAACACCCCTACCCACTAAGGATGGAATGTGGGGTTCATGCAGCTCCTCCCCATGGGCCTTCATCTAAAAGGTCACGGGGCCTGTGTCCTTATTCAGGCGAGACCGTGCTAGACACCCGCAGCCAGAGAGCTCTCAGCCTGGGAGGAGCCCCCTTCTCTCCTTCAACATGAGGCCCATTGTGTGGAGAGTCCTCGGCTCAGCCCATAATTTACGGCTTATCTAAAGAACAGCCCCAGCCAGGCCCCCAGGAGTGAGCTCACAGGATCTGGTCCTGAAGGAGGTCAGCAAGGAAGTGAGGCCGAGTTCAGGAACCTGGAGTCCCACTGGCGACCTTGGAAGTCACCTGACCTCTGTTTGTCCATCTGGGAAATGGGGCGATTCATTCAGTGAAGCTTCACAGGCCGATGTGGGGAGTGGAGCCTGCTTGGGTTGTGGTCTCCAGGATGGGCTCTGCCCCTCCCTCTGCACTCACCTTCCATCCTGGGCTCCTGCTCAAGGGTCAGCAGACAGGCCTGAAAGGCTGACTGTGACCAACTGACCAGCTGCCAGGAGGCCCACTCTAGGAAAACCAGGGGTCAGTCAGGTCTCTGGGCCCCGGGGCTGCCCACCTGGGCCCAGTGTCAGGGGTCTCGAGCCCCTCCCACCTGGATGCTGCCTCTGGTTGGACGTGATCACCTGGGCTGGCCCCCTGAGAAGTCAGCCCCCCAACACCCCAGGTTGCTGACAGTGGACCCTACAGATCACAGGAGAGAGTGTGGCATGGACCCCACATCTCAGGGCCGGAGCGGCCAGGCCCCGAGAAGATGTCCTGAGGCCGGAGCCCTGGGCTGCTCCCCCTTCCCGGTGTGCCGTGACCATTGGAGAAGTGCAGGGTGGGGCCTTGTGACAGCGTCTACTCCTGGGGAGATCCTTGACTGGGCACAGCTTTCTCATCCACCTGCCCGTCCAGCGTTGTGGGCAAGAAGGTGCCCGAGGAGCCCGGTTCAGGGCAAGTTCATCGCCTGACGGCCTGTGGGCTGCATGGACAGGGCAGCAGGCACCTTCCTCTCGGGCCGGGGTCAAGGAGGGGCCGTTCCAGGGAAGGAGGCCTGGAGCCAAGTCCAGGAGCACCAGCCAGTCCGTCCTCACGCCCCCTAGTGGTACCATGAGGAGGTGACGCCTGGGCCCCCACGGCCGGCTGAATACCAGCTGTTTATGAGACTGAATTTCTCTGCCAGTTGT
Source organism: Bison bison bison (assembly GCF_000754665.1). NCBI lineage: Eukaryota > Metazoa > Chordata > Mammalia > Artiodactyla > Bovidae > Bison > Bison bison. The sequence continues at coordinate 5,574,001 of NW_011495046.1, forward strand.
GCACATCTACTGCTCGCTCCTGTCATGGGCATAGCAGCAGATCCCGGGGCCCGAGATGCATCCCCTGTGAGCAGCCAGGCCCTGACGGCTCTGCTATTGCCTCAGCCTCTGCACCAGGGCCACCCTGTAAGAATCCATAAAGTGTCTTTAAAAATCCAAACTGTTACCTACATGGAGGAGCCCTGGCTGGACTCTAATACAAACCATTGCCCACAGCCTGCGAGGGTTAACAGACCAGGGGCCCTAGTGACTCCTGCATCCAGCCCTGTGCCTGGTACTCAAAGACCCCAGAGGACAGTGGATGACAACTCACTGCCCCCCACCCCACCCTACCCCCAGCCAGCTCCTGACTCATCGCTGCTGAGTAGAACTTGCTCTGTTTGCAGACAGACCTTGTCTGGGCTCTCTGGCCTTGCCCACCCCTGTTACAATATGCCTCTCTTTGGTCCTTCAGAGCTCCTTCCTTCCAAGAGGAAGACTTGTGGACGGGGGACAGACCTGGCGACCACCCAACACCTAGGGACATTCTCACCTCAGCATCCAGCCCAGGAGACATGTGCTGGATGGACCAAAACCCCTCGACACTGAAGACCCATGCCCAGTGAGCCCTCACGGGGCCACGCAGGGTCCAGCAGGGCTGTCCTGAGGGCTCCCCCCACAGAGGTGCCCCCCAGCCACACAGCATCCTCCACTGTCAGATGTGCTCAGGGCAGGCCTTGTGTCTGATCCCCTGGGTCCGTGAGGAGCTCAGAGCTGCGCAGGCAATGCCAGCTGGAGGCCCCTGGGAAACCACAAATCGGGGCAGAGGCCCAGCTGCCACCTGATGGGGCGCAGGCACCCGAGGGCACAGGGATGTGTCACTGTGTGCCAGCCCTGCCTGTCGGGGGCAAAGGCGTTTCGTAAGCCTGGCCGCTGGCAGCTGTGGCTGTCTCTAGACCACAGGCCCGGGCGCGTCTGTGTCCCCAAGCCTGTCACCGCCCCGTGGGCAAGCCCAGCTGAAAGGGACAGGAACAGACAGAGACGAGAGACACCCACACACAGAGTCCATGGGCGTTTGTTTTCCTGAGATGCGGCTTCAGCTGCCTTAAGTCCCTCAAACACACAGGTCGGCCTGGTTCCCAGGGAACAGTCTGCTTTTGAGAGGAAACTGGCTGGTGCTTGAAGCTGCCCTGAGAGAGAAGGCAGAATCAATTCAGTCCCGCTTAAATCTCATTTCAGTTATGAGATGCGTCGTGAACTGGGGGGTGGGGCGGGGGAAAGGCTCTGGACACGCGCCGGAGCCCAGGAGAGGAGGAGAGACTCGCCTAGGGTCCCTCCCCCCCCCGCCCCACCACCTGCTGTCGCCTCACTGCAGCCTCTACATGGGCTCTGGGCGGCCCTGGCAGCTCAGCGCCCCAGGCTCCGGAGGGTGTGAAGGGCCCACCATGGCCCCCAGGCCCTCAGCCCCGCCCTCTTGTCAGGAGCGCTAAGACTCACCCAAAGGCCTGCCCTCCGCAGGCAGGCAGCCTGGGGAATGGGCCTCCCTGCTGAGTGTGGAGAGCTGGGGGCAGCCCCGACAGTGACGGAGGGCAAAGGGCAAAGGCCAGGTGCTCAGAGGGTGAAGGAGCTGGGCTACAGGAGCCAAAATCTCCAGCCAAGACGCCTCTGGTCCGGACATCAGACCAGCTGGCAGCATTCCAAGGATGAGCAAGGCCACTCTGGTAGGGGAGCATGGCTGGGGGGACTGTGTGCCCCCACCCCCAGCAAGGCCATCCTGGTGCGCCCCGCCCCGCCCCCTCAGTGCTCTCCGACACAGTTCATTTTCTAACAGAAGCATGGTCACTTGGCGGCAGTCCCCAGCCTGCCATCCTTCCTGGCCTCCGCCCTCTGGTATCTGTAGTTTCCTGCTGGCTTTAAAAGGCGAGAAGATCAGTTCCCGGTCTGCTTGCTGGACATAGAGGTGTGGAAGATTCAGCCGGGAGTCTCCCCGCCACCACCCCTGGAGCTGTGATGTAGAAATTTGCTCTCCCCAGAGGCCCCAGGCACTGCCCAGGTCCAGGTCCCACAAGGCAGGGGGGCCGGCCTTGGACATGGGGCTCACTGTCCCCACTCAGGCAAACCTGTGGCACGAATGTCCCCAGACCCAGAGAGAAAAGCAAGACAGGAGGAAACATGAGAACAAGACCTCATATGCTAGGCTGCTTCAGTCACGCCCGACTCTTCACAACCCCATGGATGGTAAACAAAATGAAATCCTCCCTACTAACCCCAAACCTCAAGTCCTGCCTAAGAAAGGCCCACCATCGGGCGACTTGATAGGGCAGCCTGCCTGTGGCTCCGCTGACCACAGAACCAGATTCCAAGTCACCCTTGCTGGGAGACACCTCTTACAATGGAGCTGAGTTTATGAATCACGGTTAAAGGGAAGGAAACTTCATTTCTGTTCTAACACCACTTGGTCACAACTATTTTGGAAACTTCTCAAAGGAAAATCCTGGAGAAAAATCCATCAAAATGTCAACTCTAGACCTCAAGGCTGTGGGTGAACCTTTCGCTTCTCTCATGTTCTGATGTTTTCCCAATGTTTGATCGTGAGTGTGTATTAAAAGTATTAACACTCCATTCCTGTTTGATTAATGGAAGGAACCGCTCTGGTGTCCCCCCAAACTCACGTGCACACCTGCCCCTCACCTGCTCGTGGGGACCAAGTCTGAATCTTGGACTGAGCAGGTGTGACCCCATGTGTCCAGTGTAAGAAGCAAGGAGCTGGCAAGGTCAGGGGCTCTCGGGGATGAAGGTACTGCCGGCCCAGCCCTTTCCTCATGAGGATCTTCCTCATGAGGACTCTGGGTCCCTGGAGCCAGGGCTCCCCCTGCAGCCTGCGCTCTGTCTCCAAGGCTGGGGCAATGGGGGTCTCTTGAGGGACCCACGATCGGTCACTGCTGTCCCTGCAGGTGTGGGAGCCTCCTCGGGAGTTTCTGCCAACTTCCCCCGCACGCCTGGCAGCAGCACCCTATCCCCGCCGCAGCTTGCCCACAAAGGTAAGGGGGGCACAGGTGCCGGGCCCAGCGGGAGTTGGGGGTGAGGGGAGACAGGCGACTAGCAGGACGGGACCTCCCACCTCCCTCACTTCCCTCACGTGACAACCACACTGGGAGTTAGTGATTTCTCTGTGAGAGGGGACCAGTCCCTCCACAGATGTTGGGGTCACGGCGACCACGTTGGTGATCCGGGCACACGAGGTAGGGGCTGGAGGGACGTCAGCCCCCTGGGCTTTGGGCCTGACTCAGATGAGCCTTGATGGCTTTAAGTAAACCTGCTGACCTCACATTTTACTCACCCCTAAGTCCTCAGGGGTGGGGCTGCAGGGCCCTGGCCTCACTTTCTCTTGGAGCAAAACTGGGTGCTGGGCCCTCCCTCGCAGTGCTCCCACTCCGCCCGGCTTGAAAGCACCTTCGGGCCCAGGTCTCGGGCTCAGGCACCTTCAGAGTCCCAGGGCACAGCCTGCCAGCTGGACCCTTGCCCTCATCCATGGGGAGCATCAGGGCAGGGCCTCTGCTGAGGTTCTAGACTCACTTCCTTCAGGACAGAGGTGGCACCCCACAGACGAGGGGAAGACACCAGGCCCACTCAGATCTGCTTCCAGACACACCCCACCTGGGTGGCGGGGGACACGTGCCCATTGCCCACTTAAAGCGGGGAGACTTCCTTGAGGTCCAGACACCTGGATGGGGTCCCTTCCATTTGGGTGGGGGGCTGGATCCTGCTTCGTTCCCTCAGAAAATCAGGACAGGTCTCCCTTCCTAGGGAGATGCGGGCAGGGCGCTGAGCAGGGGAAGAAAGGGGAGGTCCCCATGCTGTCTCAGCTGGTGGGCCCTGATCACACAGAGCCCAAGGCCGCATGAGATGCTGGAACCAGCCCGAGAGCCTACCCTTGGAGGTGATGCTTCTACCTGGCTTTGCGGGGAAAAAGTCCTGGACTAAACTGTCTTCAGGACAGTTTAGCTCGTGGGCCCCCCTTCCTCCAGTCCACTTGCTGGGTACCCAAAGAAACAGAACCAATGTCAGACACCCAGAGAGCACCCTCAGGGTCTGCTGCTGCTGACCAGCGTGGGCTGGACTGGTGGTCCCGATGTGATGGCCAGAGCAGGTGTACAGGGCTCGGTGCTCGGGCGAAGCCGGGGTTTTGAATTCCAATGGTCTGCTGGAGGGTTTGGTGGCAGGGCCCCTGCTTACCGGGCCACAGCCTGGCGGGGCAGGGGGGCCTGATCCCTGAGGCATGGCCTTCTCTCCCGACCACAGCAGAGCTCTCAGGCCAAGGACACCTGGCCACCGCCTTGGTCATTGCCATGTCCACCATCTTCACCATGGCCGTCGCCATCGTCCTCATCATCATGTTCTACATCCTGAAGGCCAGGCCGTCCGCCCCAGGTACTGCCCCGCCCCCCACACCCCTCACCAGCCCCCTCCCCCTGATGCCAGCTGGCCACTCATGCCCCCTGTCCCCTCAGCCTGCTGCCCCAGCGCCCCCGTGAAGAGCCCAGAAGCCCCCGTGAGCGAGGAAGAGGAGAAGAAAGAGTCCAAAGGTGGGCAGCAGCCCCTGGAGCCCACAGTAGGAGGTGGGGGGCTGGAGCATGCCCCCCAACCCCTAAGGAGGCCGGGCCCTGACCCCCTCTCTCCCACCCCCACAGACAACGTGGTGATCTTCTCCGAGAAGGACGAATTTGAGAAGCTGACGGCGGCTCCAGCCAAATCGGCTAAGAGGTGAGTCAGGGAGGCAGCCCGGCTGAACTGGGGGGGGGTCTTTGGGGTCCGAGCAGGAAGGGGAGCTGGGCCTGTGGGGGACACAGGGTGGGGGCGGTGGCCCAGGGTCCTCAGTGCCCACGCCCCTGCCTGCTCTGCCCTGGGACCTGAAACCGCTGGCTGTTGGCTCCGTGTCTCGGCCTCCAGTGGGCACTGGGTGGGGCTGGGTCTCTGTCACCTAGTCACCAGCACATACGGTCCTTTGTTCTTGAGTTAGTCTTCAGCCAAACCACAGGAAGCAAGCAGAGTGCCTATAGGTTGTTTTTCATCCGAGTGGAATGATTTTGGGGGCATGACTAGGGCCATGGCCTGGGCAAGGGACAGGGTGTGACTGGAGCCTACCTCCTGTGGGTATCCCGAACCCCTCTCCTTCTCAAAGCGGCTCCCCCTCACTCTGGGCATCTGCCAGACCTGGTGCTGCAGGAGCCCGTCTGCCCGGTGCAGACTTGGGCCCACAGAGTGGCGTCTCTCCACCTCGCAGTCTGTTCCCGAGCCTTTAGGGAAAGCAGAGACAAGCTAGGGAAAGCAGGGACAGGTTTCTGCACCCACGGTCACCACCCCTGGGGCAGCGGGCCAGGCCGGCTGGCACGGTGCCCTTTACCATGGTCCTGTCTCTGCAGCGAGAACGACGCCTCATCAGAGAAGGAGCAGTTGCTGAACCGGAGCCTGGACAGCGACGAGGAGCCGGCCCCAGATGGGCAGGGCCCCCCGGAGCTGTGCCTGCTGTCGCTGGTCCACCTGGCCAGGGACAAGTCAGCCACTGCCACCCGGGCGGCCGGGGTAAGGCCTACACCCAACTCCCCCACAAACGCCGCCTTCTGCTGAATGCACCTTGCCAGCTCTGGGGGTTTCTCCCTTGGGCCCCAGCAGAAGACAGGTTCAGAATCTGAGACTAAAGACAGGGAAGTTAGTTCTCTCGTCATACAGCTTGAGAGAAGAAATGAAGAAATAGTGAGCCAAGAGAAAAAAAGGTTAAATTGCCGGGAACAGCACAAGACAGGAGAGTCCCTTGTAAATGTACTGGAATAGGTCCAACCAGACAAGATGCACATGTGGGCACATACATGCACATGCGCGTGCACACACACACACAAGCCTGCTGCCCAGAGGCTGGGCGTGCCCCACATGGGGGCCAAGGTGCACCAGGGGGGGTCACTGTCCCCACCTGGGCCTGTTAGCTCTGCTCCTGGCATCACTGCTCATGGTGAAGGTGCCCAGTTGGAGTTGCTGTGGGGTCTTGACAGGAATATGCCCTGGTGCCCAGTTCACTGACCTCTGGGGGTGGGGGCTGTGGAGTTGTCCAAAGAGGGTGGCTCCAAGGGGCCTTGTGTACCCGCCCCCCCTGCCAGGCCCCCAGCTGCCCACCCTGCAGGGACAGGGCTGCATAGCTCTGTGGCTATGGAAACCCCACCCCTACCCCTTGGTGAGCTGGGCCGGAGGGTCCGTCCTTCTGGAGAGAGTGAAGCCAGTGAAGCCGGATGTGGCCTCTGGTTGTCTGTGAGTCTGAATGTCCAGTGGAGCAGAGAAGCCCCGTGGACACTGAGGGCGCCGAGCCGGGGAGGGCTTTCTTCTGTGAATGTGACTGACGTTCTGGCGAGAATGTAGCTCAGCATTTCTGACACGGAATCAGAAAGGGCCCCCACTGACATGGAGATGGAAGACGTGGGCCTGTGCTGCTGACACCCACTTTGTGAAAATTCATACTCTCTTAACTTTTTCTGGGATTCCCTGGTAGCTCAGTTGGTAAAGAATCTGCCTGCAATGCAGGAGACCCTGGTTCAGTTCCTGGGTTGGGAAGATCCCCTAGAGGAAGGCATGGTGACCCACTCCAGTATTCTGGCCTGGAGAATCCCATGGACAGAAGAGCCTGGCAGGCTGCAAAGAGTTGAACATGACTGAGCGACTTTCACTAACTTTTTTCACAGATTCAGAGTCGAAGGAAGAAGATACTGGATGTGTATGCCAGTGTGTGTGGTGTTGTGGAAGGTAAGGGGAGGTGTGGGGCCCTGACTCCCCAGGGACCCTCCAGCACTCTGGGTGTCCCAGGAGAGGCTGAGAAGAACCGCCTTCCAAGTTGCTCATCAGCTTGGGTGGTGGGGACTAGGGGCAGGCCAACGGAGGTGTGGAGGGACATGTGTTTCAGTTTATTTTCTCTCTGCTGTTCAGGTGGGTGATGTCTGTTCTGCCGTCCAGCTCACTAACTCGTCCCTCTTCATTCTGCCATGGAGCTCATCCACTGAGCTTTAATCTTGATTATTACCTTTTTCAGTTCCAACATTTCCATTTGGTTCTCCTTTACATTTTCTATCTTTTGTTAAGGTATTCTATTCTTTTTTCATTTGTTTCAAGTATGTTTGTAATTACATGTTGAAGTACTTTGATCACAACTTCTTTACAATCCTCGCCAGATAACCTAACATCTCTGTTATCCTTGTCAGCATTTACTGATGGTCTTTTTTCATGCATTTGAGGTCTTCCTGGTTCTTGGCGTGATGAGTGACTCTCTGTTGAAACTGGAACAGTTTCACATGACACTCTGAGACTCGGGGTCTCATCTGAACCCTCTGTGCGGCTGCTTTCCTCTGACATACCTGAGTCAAGGAGGGGTGCCCCTGTCACCCCCAGGTGGCTGTGGATCTTTGAGCCCAGCCTGTGCAGGGGTATGTGTAGACATCCACTGCTCTGAGTGGTCTCTACCAACACCGTGGTGGCAGGGAGGCCTGTGACCAGCTGCTGGATGAGGAGAAAGCCAGGGTCCCTGCCTGGCCTCCCGGGGTGGACGCCTAGGCTCCTGTCCCATTTTGCTGGCATTGGAGGGAGTGGCACCAGGGTTGTCCTATGGCGTTTCACTGTATGAAGGCAGATACTGTCTTCGTCTTGCGAAGAGAGCATTCCACCTGTGCTGGTTGGTGGGTTTTCAGCTGTACTTAGAAGGAGGAAGAGGGGAAAGCATGGAGTGAACACTTCCTGGTTGAGTCTAACATATAGCAGGGTCCAAGGACCGCTAGGGCACTGATGTGGCTCAGGTGACCCATGCAGGACTGTCCTTGGAGCACCTTTTAAGAATGACCTTGGTCCCCTAAAGGGACCTGATACTGGGAGGGTCACCTGACTAGGTTGGCTGCGTCCGATGGAGCTGCTGGGGTCAGGGGAATGGACAGGCTTCGAGTGTGGCTGGCAGTGTCCCAGGAGTTGTTCGCCTGAAGCATGCATTCTTTGTGGATTTCTGCAATTTGTGTTATATTTTACGATTTTAAAAAAGGTTCTATAAATCCTGTTCAAGGGTGTCACACTTCTGCTGACGTCTGACGTGGCTCTTTGTCCCTCAGGCCTCAGCCCCACGGAGCTGCCCTTCGACTGCTTGGAGAAGACCAGCCGGATGCTCAGTGCCACGTACAACTCGGAGAAGGCGGTGGTGAAGACGTGGCGCCACCTGGCCGAGAGCTTTGGGCTCAAGCGGGACGAGATTGGTGGCATGACAGACGGGCTGCAGCTGTTTGACCGCATCAGTACGGCCGGCTACAGCATCCCCGAGCTTCTCACCAAGCTGGTGCAGATTGAGCGGCTGGACGCTGTAGAGTCCCTGTGTGCGGACATCCTGGAGTGGGTGGGGGTCCCGCCACCTGCTGCCCCGCCACCCCCTGCATCCTGAGCAGGGCCGCAGTCCCCAAGGCTAGGCTGTCTCCTCTGCACACCAGGGGCACCTTGCTGGTCCGAGGAACAGGAGGACACAGGCCTGTCTCCCAGTCTAACCAGATAGAAGATCCGTGTGGACATGAGGTTACACTGGCCTCACCAGGTGCAGTGAGTCTGTGTGCATCTATCTGGCCCGCCCCACTTGCTCCTCCATGGATGCGGTCGGCACCGCCCGGCGTGCACCAGCGGTGCCTGGAGGACACAGTGAAGCCTATCTGTCCTGTGGGGAGTTCACCGCCCCAGGGGACATATTTTTCTGGAAGACCGCACACAGCCCAAGGGGGTGTGGGAACGGGGGCACAGCTTGGGGGAGCTGCTTCCCTGGGGGGGGCGTGGGGGCGCCCCATGAGGAACACAGCTCTGACGTTGGGAAAAGGCTGCAGAGGCACCACGTCCTCCCGCTCCAGGCTCAGTGAGGGTCTGCACCGCCTGCGGGACCCCGGGCTCACTGTCCCCGAGGCCCTTCTGCCTGCAGGATGCCTGCCTCCCACGGATGTCCAATCAAGGGCAGCCTCCTGGCTTCACTCAGTGCTGCACAAGTCCAGCCTCAGGACCCGGGGTCCCTGAACTGCCTCTGCTTTCTTTCTCGAGCGGACTGGACCCTCTGGGGCAGTAGTGCTCAGGGACACAAGTTGTTTGCTTCAAACAGAAATGAGGGGTTGGCTCTGCTTGGAAAGGGAAACAGCCATGGAACCCTCAGGCTCCAGAGGGTCTTGGACAGGGATGTGCCTCGTGGGCCTTCTGAGCCCCTCAGGGAACGTGGGGTCTGTAGCCATGGGGACCTGGTCTGCTCGTGCCAACAGGGGCCGATTTCTTCCCCTCCCAGGGCTCAGTTTGCTTCTCTTCTGCAAATAGGTTATTCTGTGATTCTAAGTCAGAGAAAGTAAAGTTGGGGTGAGCAGATCTGAAGGAGGTCTGGAGACCATGCCAGGCCTTCCGTGGATGTGAGTGCACTGTGAGCTGTAGGGGAAACGGGAATGAAAACAGAACTGAGTTCTCACAGTAACTTTAAGTGTCCGGCAGACACTGAGAGAGGGGCTTAACAGCCTTGTTCTGGCAAATTCTCTGAGGACATCTGCTGTGGCCAGAACCAGGAACCAGGGGTGATCAGGCAGGTTGAGGGTGTTTAACTGTGAATTCTCTGCTCAGCCCCCAGGGACAGACCTGACCCTGTTGTTCCTAAATTGAAACCAGTCTCTGGCTTATACTTTTGTGAAATGACAAGTCCCATGACTGACAAATGCTTCTGGGGAGGAAACCAGGTGTATGCGGAGGGCGGCACGCAACCTCCGGCCCTGAACGCAGAACATGTGGCCATTTAACACCATTGTTGTCTGTGGTGTCGGCCTGCTGTGCCCCTCAGGGCACACTCACACACAGCCTGGTTACCCTCAGTCCCCGTGGCCCCTTGGCACAATCCCGGCTCTGTGCTGCTGCTGCTGCTGAAGCCACCTTCTCTGAGGCTGCGGACGTCAGAGGAGGTAGAGCGGGCGGCCACAGGGCTGGCGGTGCCAGGCCTGTCTTGGGGGCTCAGCCCGCCATGTGCAGGGAGTTTGTCCTGACAGTGACTCAGTCCTTCGTCATCTGCTTACCTGGAGACAAACCCAGGCAGGAACCACTCTGGAGGGCTTGAGCCTACAGGATGGGTTCAGATCACTGAGTCTACAAGGACTCTCACCGAGCGAAGCTGGGCTCCCCCTGCTGTCCTGTATGGCCACAGCCACTGTTCCTGCTGAAATAAACACACTCAGAAATCACCTCGGCCAGAGCTGTGGGCCCTGGCCAGTGGAATCTTCATTGTCAATGTTTGTGTCTAGGTCTGTTTGTATAACTTATTATGTTTTACAATTTCAATAAACTAATAACAAGAAGACCCCTGGCTTCCAGGGATTGGCTGGGGGAGGGGCGGGGCGGGGTTGGGGGCGGTGTGGGTAGGCAGGTCTGTGGCTCTGCTCCTGGCTGTCACCTGTGTGTGATGTGCTATGGGAGTCCCATCTGGCTTTTTCCCCCCAACAAGGGCTGCCTCCTCATCAGTGGGAGCCAAGGGGTTGGAGCAGGAGCCCAGGCGGGCACTGCCGCTCCAGTGATCACTGTCCAGCCAGGCTACCCGGCGGTTCCCTAACTTGGGGAAGTGAAAGTCGCTCAGTCATGTCTGACTCTTTGCAACCCCATGGACTGTAGCCTGCCAGGCTTCTCTGTCCATGAATTCTCCAGGCAAGAATACTGGAGTATTCTCTAGTTCCCTTCTCTAGGGGTTCTTCACAACCCAGGGATTGAATTCTTTACTGTCTGAGCCATCAGGGAAGGCCTAACTCAGGGAAGACCAGCTCTAAAGAGACAGCAGGACAGGAGGAGGAGGCCTGAGAAGGGGACAGAGGAGGCGCCCGTGGATACCACAAGGGCAGGGCACTGCACGAGGACCGAAGGGGCTCAGGGAGTTTTGTGATGACACAGCAGAGGGCCCACGGCGGGGTGGCAGTGACAGCAGGTAAAGACCAGAGGGACAAACAGAGCTTTTGAGAATTCCTACAAGACAGGACCTGTGCCTTGGTGCCACCAGCAAGAAGATAGCTCACCCTGGCAGGGTCCCTGGTGTCCTGAGACCGTAGGGCCTGAGCATGGCCAGCAGATGCCTGGGGCGGCCACCTGCCTGCCGTCCTTTCTGCTGCCTAGGATCCTCCCACCTGGAATCTCCTCAAGAGTCCTGTGCAGGGTCACCATGCCTCTTGCCCCCATACTCAAACAGAACCTATTGTGCGATCACGATACACACACACACTGTGTCCTGAACCTGAACACGGCAACCCAGAAGCTGTCAGCACAGGCTCATCTAGATGAATAAACTGTGACTCAGAAGGGCTGTGTTCAGGGTCACAGCAATTTCTAGCCCACCTGCCACTTCCACAGCCAAGAGGCTGGCGGGGCCATCCAGACATCTCAGCTTCACCAGCATCCTGGCGGGTTGTCCACACACACCAGCCTCACCAGCATCCTGGCAGGGAAGCAGTCAAGCTTAGAAGGACTAGAGGCACTTCCACACCCTCCAGGGCACCCCAGGGCAGTTAATTCAGACTCGATGGTGGCGGGGGAGGGAAAGGACTCTTTAAAGCCCACCCTGGTGACTGCAATGAGCAGCCCAGACAGACTGAAAGCTCACTGCTTTAGACGAGGGACTGGGAAATGGGGCACGGAGGGTCACCCACCCTCATCTCAGTTGTGGAGTCACTGAAGGTGAGACCATGGCGGGGGCACACCTGTGTGTTCCAACACACGCTCCCTGTGCACTTACATGTGTGTAGAATTTTAAATGTGAAAAAAATACTTTTAAACAGCAGCAGAACATTAAAAATAGAAACAGGAGTTCTGTTTTCTTTCTGTGTCACCTTGTGTTCCCCATACCCCAACAGCCCTTAGACGCGCACCCTCATGCACATTGAATACAGAGCTTCAGAGTTGAGTCTCACTCATTTATCATTTTCTTTGTCATTTCATCTCGCCTTTTAGAATTTCTGAAACCACTCTGCTTCCTCCTGAGGTACGTCCTTTAGAGGTTTAGGTGGAGCTTGGTGTTGCTGAGTGTTTGGTTTGTCTGAAATGTCCTGGGAAGGGTGATGATAAGGACGCCTGGGCAGATGGCTGTGGGGAGTCACCCACCTGAGCTGCCCTTTCAGCTGACCTGTCTTCTCTCTTGGCTGCATGTAAGCGTCTGCTGGTCTTTGGTGTCCTTCCGTTTCTTCCAGTTTGATGTTTCTAAGGAGCGATCTCTTTGCACCTGTCTTGCTGCTAGTTCATTTGGCTTCTTGAACGGAGAGTTGTGTTTTCCATCCTTCTCGTTTTATCCCCAGCCACGCTTTTCTCGGATCTCTCTGCTGTGTTTTCTCCTGCTGGGGCACGTTTACACTTGTGTTAGATCCTTTCATGCTTCATCCTCCACGTAAGAGAGTCTTCTAGGTTTTCATCCTGCATAATTACTATGACCAGTTCTCCTTTCAATCTTATCTATTGTCTGATTTCAACAGTTACATTTTCATTTCTGTAAGCTACTTTTTGGAAAACTTTACAGTCCATTTTGTTAGTCTCTTGTCTCTTCATAGTACCTCTAGCCATCTTGCTTCTTTGAACCTAGCTAACGTGGCTTATATTCCACTTTGGTATCTCAGCTGTTCTCTTCAATAGTCCAGTGTCGCTGAGGCAGGGTCCCACACGCCCTCTGAAGACTTGTTGTTGTTTAGTCACTAAGTCATGTCCGACTCTTTGCGACCCCACAGAGGAGCCTCCTCTGTCCACGGGAGGATAGAGGAGGCAAGAATACTGGAGTAGGTTGCCCTTCCTCCTCTAGGGGATCTTCCCTTGCTGGGGATCAAACTGCGTCCTCGCACTGGCGGTTGATTCTATGCCACTGAGCCACCTGGGAAGCACCCTGCAGACAGGGTCTCATCACCTGTATTGCCTTCAGAGGTCCCAACTCTGCAAAGATCATGGTTAACCCACCA
>NW_011495046.1:5587071-5590691 GCF_000754665.1 Bison bison bison
CCCACCACCCTGAAGGCCCCTCTTCTCTGTCCTCCAGTTCAGGGCCTTGGGCCCCAGGCCTTCGTGACCCACCTGTCAGTTCTGGCTCCAGGGGGTCTTGTACATGGCCACCAGCTGGGGGTGTATATGTGTCCCCGACATTCTTAGCTGCCTGGCAACCTGCAGGATGGAGTCAGTCCCTCCACTGGAATCAAGCTCTCTACTTACCCCTTATTCCAGCAAGTGTGCTGAGGCTGGAGGAGCAGATGTGAGCCCCAACCAGATCCGGGTTGACCCCCAGCATTGCAAGCTCGCCCTCCCCTCTTGGAGGGCCACTGTGTGAGCAGCTGTGGCCGGGTGCTGGGCCGTGTCTCTTTCAGCTGGGCCTTCTCTTTCAACAAGGACAAGACCCAGCACGAGGGTCTGATGAGGATCAAACAACAGAAAAGAACTTGGCTCAGTGCTGACAAACAGCAGAAGCTTCCTTCTCTAATCCTGCCTGTTTATTAGTCCAGATGAGTTAGGATGACTTCCCCATGTTCTAAAGGGAATTCAGACTGGGATTAGTCTTGGCTGAAGCATGTGAAGTACTTGGGGAGACGAGGCCCCGACACAGCGGAGCCCCACCGGAAACTCAGGGTCTGTTTCATCAGATTGCCCTCCATGTCCCCCTGGCCAAGCCTGGATGGTCGCTCATCAGGTTCTGAACCTTCCTTGGTATTTGATTCCTGTTCCATAAAAGTCTGCCATGTAAACTGTTAACTTATTACTAACACCGAAGTGAAACATTAATTTCTAGTTAGTGATTGAGGGATTATGTAGAAGCTCCGAATGTGAGTGATTATCTCGCAACCGGGCACCCTGCTGAGCTTCTAAAAGAAGCCCCCAGTCCCCAGGTGGGCCCATCACCTGCACCTCCCTCCCCAAAGTTATGCTTCCTGAAACACCAGCAGTGCGTCACAGGATGGGTGCTTGGGCTGTTACAGTCCCAACTTCAATAGGCACATACCCAGTGTCTCATAGTACTCACTGATTTCATAGCCCTTTAAACATATTATAGCTTTATCAGGAATGTAAGTTGAATTATATTTTAGGCATTTATTGAGTGTATGGTTTTCTATCTTTGCTTGGCAAATACAATAAAATATGTGTTTTTTACCACAAAGCCAATCTGATATTTCTAGAATGCATGCTTCCCCAGCTGGTGATGGATTAAGGTTCCTGTAATGTTCCTGCGACCTGCGCATTTAGCGCAGGCAGCTGCAACCAGCGCATTTAGCAAGGGCAAGAGGAGCTACCCCACCTCCGAGGTCAGGGGCGGCGGCCGGGAGGACCAACCCCACCTCCAAGGAGCGGTGGCCGGCACAGGAGGGCCTAGAGGAGCTATTCCACGTTCAAGGTCAGAAGGGGTGGCGGTGAGAAGATACCTCTCGTCCAAGGTAAGGAGCAGCGGCGGCGCTTTGCTGGAGCAGCGGTGAAGAGATAGCCCACGCCCAAGGTAAGAGAAACCCAAGTAAGATGGTAGGTGTTGCAAGAGGGCATCAGAGGGCAGACACACTGAAACCATACTCACAGAAAACTAGTCAATCTGATCACACTAGGACCACAGCCTTGTCTAACTCAATGAAACTAAGCCATGCCTGTGGGGCCACCCAACACGGGCGGGTCATGGTGGAGAGATCTGACAGAATGTGGTCCACTGGAGAAGGGAATGGCAAACCACTTCAGTATTCTTGCCTTGAGAACCCCATGAACAGTATGAAAAGGCAAAATGATAGGATACTGAAAGAGGAACTCCCCAGGTCAGTAGGTGCCCAATATGCTACTGGAGATCAGTGGAGAAATAACTCCAGAAAGAATGAAGGGATGGAGCCAAAGCAAAAAGAATACCCAGCTGTGGATATGACTGGTGATAGAAGCAAGGTCCGATGCTGTAAAGAGCAATATTGCATAGGAACCTGGAATGTCAGGTCCATGAATCAAGGCAAATTGGAAGTGGTCAAACAAGAGATGGCAAGAGTGAACGTTGACATTCTAGGAATCAGCAAACTCAAATGGACTAGAATGGGTGAATTTAACTCAGATTACTGTTATATCTACTACTGCGGGCAGGAATCCCTCAGAAGAAATGGAGTAGCCATCATGGTCAACAAAAGAGTCTGAAATGCAGTACTTGGATGCAATCTCAAAAACGACAGAATGGTCTCTGTTCATTTCCAAGGCAAATCATTCAATATCACAGTAATCCAAGTCTATGCCCCAACCAGTAATGCTGAAGAAGCTGAAGTTGAACGGTTCTATGAAGACCTACAAGACCTTTTAGAACTAACACCCAAAAAAGATGTCCTTTTATTATAGAGGACTGGAATGCAAAAGTAGGAAGTCAAGAAACACCTGGAGTAACAGGCAAATTTGGCCTTGGAATACGGAATGAAGCAGGGCAAAGACTAATAGAGTTTTGCCAAGAAAATGCACTGGTCATTGCAAACACCCTCTTGCAACAACACAAGAGAAGACTTTACACATGGACAGCACCAGATGGTCAACACCGAAATCAGATTGATTATATTCTTTGCAGCCAAAGATGGAGAAGCTCTATATAGTCAACAAAAACAAGACCAGGAGCTGACTGTGGCTCAGATGATGAACTCCTTATTGCCAAATTCAGACTGAAATTGAAGAAAGTAGGGAAAACCACTAGACCATTCAGGTATGACCTAAACCAAATCCCTTATGATTATACAGCGGAAGTGAGAAATAGATTTAAGGGACTAGATCTCATAGATAGAGTGCCTGAAGAACTATGGACTGAGGTTCGTGACATTGTACAGGAGACAGGGATCAAGACCATCCCCATGGAAAAGAAATGCAAAAAAGCAAAATGGCTGTCTGGGGAAGCCTTACAAACAGCTGTGAAAAGAGAAGCGAAAAGCAAAGGAGAAAAGGAAAGATATAAACATCTGAATGCAGAGTTCCAAAGAATAGCAACAAGATATAAGAAAGCCTTCCTCAGCCATCAGTGCAAAGAAATGGAGGAAAAGAACAGAATAGGAAAGACTAGAGATCTCTTCATGAAAATTAGAGATACCAAGGGAACATTTCATGCAAAGATGGGCTCGATAAAGGACAGAAATGGTATGGACCTAACAGAAGCAGAAGATATTAAGAAGAGGTGGCAAGAATACACAGAAGAACTGTGCAAAAAAGATCTTCACGACCCAGATAATCACGATGGTGTGATCACTGACCTAGAGCCAGATATCCTGAAATGTGAAGTCAAGTGGGCCTTAGAAAGCATCACTATGAACAAAGCTAGTGGAGGTGATGGAATTCCAGTTGAGCCATTCCAAATCCTGAAAGATGATGCTGTGAAAGTGCTGCACTCAATATGCCAGCAAATTTGGAAAACTCAGCAGTGGTCACAGGACTGGAAAAGGTCAGTTTTCATTCCAATCCCAAAGAAAGGCAATGCCAAAGAATGCTCAAACTACCGCACAATTGCACTAATCTCACACGCTAGTAAAGTAATGCTCAAAATTGTCCAAGCTAGGCTTCAGCAATACGTGAACCATGAACTTCCAGATGTTCAAGCTGGTTTTAGAAAGGCAGAGGAACCAGAGACCAAATTGCCAACATCCGCT
>NW_011495046.1:5590791-5616529 GCF_000754665.1 Bison bison bison
GGAGAAACATCAATAACCTCAGATATGCAGATGACACACCCTTATGGCAGAAAGTGAAGAGGAACTAAAAAGCCTCTTGATGAAGGTGAAAGAGGAGAGTGAAAAAGTTGGCTTAAAACTCAACATTCAGAAAATGAAGATCATGGCATCTGGTCCCATCACTTCATGGGAAATAGATGGGGAAACAGTGGAAACAGTGTCAGACTTTATTTTTCTGGGCTCCAAAATCACTGCAGATGGTGACTGCAGCCATGAAATTAAAAGACGCTTACTCCTTGGAAGAAAAGTTATGACCTATCTAGATAGCATATTCAAAAGCAGAGACATTACTTTGCCAACAAAGGTCTGTCTAGTCAAGGCTATGGTTTTTCCAGTGGTCATGTATGGATGTGAGAGTTGGACTGTGAAGAAGGCTGAGTGCCGAAGAATCGATGCTTTCGAAGTGTGGTGTTGGAGAAGACTCTTGAGAATCCCTTGGACTGCAAGGAGATCCAACCAGTCCATTCTGAAGATCAGCCCTGGGATTTCTTTGGAAGGAAAGATGCTAAAGCTGAAACTCCAGTACTTTGTCCACCTCATGGGAAGAGTTGACTCATTGGAAAAGACTCTGATATTGGGAGGGATTGGAGGCAGGAGAAGGGGATGACAGAGGATGAGATGGCTGGATGGCATCACTGACTCGATGGACGTGAGTCTGAGTGAACTTTCGGGAGTTGGTGATGGACAGGGAGGCCTGACGTGGGGCGATTCATGGGGTCACAAGGAGTCGGACACGACTGAGCGACTGAACTGAACTGAATGTTCCTGTAATGTTGGTGTTGGTTTCTTACTATTTCTTTGAAGTTTTTGAAACATAGTTTTTTGGACAATTTTTGGTGTTGGGCTCATGCTGTGTGAAATGAATTAGAATTTTTTTTCTACCTTCTGGGCCAGTTTAGTTTTAAATACTTCTCTTTGAAATGTTTAAACAAATCGCCTGCAAAACACCTGAAATTAATGTCATTAAAAAAATAATTTTCACACTTACAAAAGACTTAAATGATTTTCTATTGAAGATTTTTGAGACAATTCTGAGTTTGTATTTTTCTAGAAAATAGTCCATTTCATCCAATTTTCAAATTTATCAGAACAGAGTAATAGAGAATTTATAATTTTAAAAACTTTATCCTAAATATTTTTGTTCTTTTTATGTTCCCGGCTCTCTGTTTTGCCATGTCTATAAATGCATTTTAGTTTTCAGTTAAAAGCAGTCTCTTCTGCTTTTAACAATTACTCTGACATTTTCTAAAAGCATTCTTGTAGCCTCCTTCATTCTTGTCAAGGTGAAAGTTGCTCAGTTGTGTCCGACTGCAACCCCGTGGACTATGCAGTCCGTGGAATTCTCCAGGCCAGAATTCTGGAGAGGGTAGCCTTTCCCTCGTCCTGGATATGTTCCCAACCCAGGGATCGAACCCAGGTCTCCTGCATTGCAGGGAGAGTCTTTACCAGCTGAGCTACAAGGGAAGCTCAGGAATACCGGAGTGGATAGCCTAACCCTTCTCAAGTGGATCTTCCCGACCCAGGAATCGAACCAGGGTATCCTGCATTGCAGGTGGATTCTTTACCAACTGAGCTATCAGGGAAGCCCTCTTTTGTCAATGTCACCACTGAAATTGAATGTTCAACTCCATCTCTGATGAAGACTCAGTGAAGGGTCCCTCACTTGCCTCACCCTCCCCACCTTGACCCCAGGCCCCACAGCTGCTGCTCCCGATGCTGGCTAGTCACGTCTCATGCACACACTCTCAACCACTGCTCTCCCTGTTGTCTACCCTTCCAAGAAATTTAACATTTCACTCCATTTTATACACCAACTACAATGATTTAAACCTACCTATGTTTAAGTGGTTTCAGTGTTCACTGCAGTCTTTTGGTACGATGCTGACTCAGTAAACTCAGTTCTAAATTGGTTAGAATAATCTGTGCAGTTTCTCTTCTCAGAACAGTGGGTAAGTGGTGTAACTTCTGAACACCTACAAATCTGAAAACGTTTTTCCACTGTCTTCACTGACAACAGGCATGTCCGCCAGGCGTAAATCCTCAGAGATCCTGTCCCCCAGAGCCAGAGGGGTGGCTCCCTATCAACCTCCGGCAAGTCTCCTCTCCTGCAGGCAGGGGTTTCTGTCTGCCTCCCCCCTCCATCAACACTGTGTATGCACATAGCCCCCTCCTCATGGTCCCCACGGTGGGGACGGGTGCCTTCCATCTCCACTCGGCCGCGGCCCAGAACTTGGCCCCTTCAGAAGCACCAGCCCCACGCTGTCTGCCTGCCCCCAGCATCGACTCTACCTCCTGTAGCGACTCCACCTCCTGTAGCGTTGACGAAGGATGCTCGTTTTTGCTTCTGCATTTTCAAGTTCCTATAAAGCCTCCACATCACCTTAGCCTGCTCTCTGTATGGATTTCTGCTTCACAAACAGCACAGCTTATATTCTCTTGAAAAGGCCCAGGTGTCCAGATCCCAGGATGAGATTTATGTTGAGATTTATGCTGATTTCCTCTGTGCGTCCACCCTCTGTCCTGCGGCCCGAGCACCAGCTCACCTGGACCCCGGCCACAACCCTCCCCTCTGACGGCATCGAGGTCCCTGGTGCTGGGCCCATGGCAGCCCAGATGTACGTGCTTCTGCTTATGGAAGGCGAGGCTCTTCACATGTTAAGAAAACGGAACAAGATGATCTAACTGTGTTCCCACACAAACACCAATTTTATTCCAAATAATCACATAATTTTAAGAATTTCCCAAAACATTTTTACAAAGAGTAGCCCGTGTCATTTGCCTTGAAAATCCCACTGTGTACATGAGTACCACCTGAGCCAAATGGGAGAAGTCCACATTTGCTGCAGCTCCATGGGTTTCATTTTAAAAGTTTTAAAAACTTAAAAAAAATTTTTTTAAACATTTTTTTTTTCTATTTTTCATGATAAATGATGCTACTCATATGTAACTTTACTCGGTGGACTTTTAGTTACTTTGCTGATTTTTACAATCTGACAAGCAGCAGCACGCATGCAGTATCTGTAAACAGTAACGACCAGTCTAAGGGTTTGTGCTGGTGGCCAGGGAGCTGCACTTCGTTAGACCCAAATTGAACAGAGTGGAGTTGAGGTTGATGCAGAGAAAGGCGTGCTCTGGGTGCGTCGTCCTCTGTATTTCCTGAAGCATCAGGTGGATTGTGAAGAGTTCAAAGAGCTTCTTATTACTCCTGCAAGAGAAGGAGCACCTTAACGTCATCTCACAATCAAGAACAGTGAGAAAGCCTTACGTGTGAATAGCATCTTGTTTCATACATGAGGAAATGAAATAGGTAACTAGAGATTCACATGCCGAGAAAGACAAGACACGATTTGTGAAACAGGCCTAACGTGGAAAAGTATTCAAGGAGAAAAGAGGACAATTCATCACCCTGGAGCCTGCACCATAGTCACTACCAGAGCAGGCTTGCCCTCAGCCAGCCAGAGTCAAGTACCTGACCACCATGTCTCAGGAATGTCAGCTTCTTCATGGAGCAGACCATTAGCTGACCTCTTGACTTAGCTCCTGGCCACTGTCCTCTGCAGAGCAACCAGTCAGCAACCTCATTTTCAATAAGTTAAACTCGTATCTGGTAACGTATTTCTTACTTCCTTGTCCAGATCTATTTCCCTCTATGGTAACCTTTATAACCATCCATCTCACATCCAGGGTCTCCATCTCTGTGATTTACAGGTTTACTCTAAGGCTGGCTTGGGCATTAATGATTCCCAGCCCCTCATTCAAGCTTTGTTCCGATTCTTTATCTACGCCTGAAATGAACACAAACTTCAGAGCTCTGGCCCAGGCCACAGCCAATCGGGGACTACACCTCCACCAATTCCAGGAGCAGGAGCTCAGGGGATGGAACACGCCTGCAGCCTCAGGGCACCACAGAGGGTGAGGGCCACAGGCCTCCTGCAGAGTTCACTGGTTACAGATCAAGACAGTCACAGCCCGTCAGCCTGAGGGAAAAGGAAGACCATGAACTGACAAGCCTGAACGACACCAGAGTTAAACTAGTACCTTGTTGAACTAAGGATGAAGTCACAACGTGACAACAAGTAATTCACTGCTGTGGCATCGTGTGCGACACCAGGCAGGACGGGCTGACCTGCAGTCACACACCCACAAGTAGCCTCAGGGTGCACTGTGTTTACTGAACCAAACCAAGAGGTCACGGCATGAAAAACAACGCACAGAAGATGTTCAGACTTCCCTCAAAAGAAACACTAGAGTATATGAGATTCAGGGAAAATATAGTTTAAAGTCTATGTCCTTTTTAAAAAAAAATAATTTAAATATCAATGCTTGCATCAGGGAAAGAAGAAATACAAAAAGAAAGCCCTCACTTATGGCAATGAAATGAAACCAGTGCAGCAGTGCGTCCAAGACCGTTTGTGGCCAGCACAGGTCACGGTCTTTTCTGCCTGTTTCCTTCTCACCCCTGACCCAGTGCATCCACAGTAAGCACCAGCAGGACACACCTTCATCTGCCCCTGTCTTCACCTGTGATCACAGCACGCCAGCCTGCAGGAAGCTGGCCCAGGGTTCACTCTGTCACTAAGTGTGTGGCCTGAGACCAGCATTTAACACACCACACGTTTGCTGGAAACTCTGATTCAATAATCACAGTGGAGCCACTGCAGGAAGCCGAAATCTAAATGATCACAGTGAGCTGGTTTCTGATGAGAAAGGTGAGAAATCAAATATCCTTACTTGATCTTGGAAAGTTTCTGCAGGATGATACTGAGCTTCTCTAGGACATGGAGGTCGAGCTTCGGGGCCCGGAGCAGCACGGAACAGGTCCGGAAGAAGAGCGAGCAGCTGCAGGCCTCCAGGAAGGGCTGCAGGGCACCTGCGAGACAGGAGGCTCAGGGCAGGGGGCGGGGGGCCAGGCCCTGCGGGGCGCAGTCACCCACTGCTGGGTAGGGTTTCCGTTCTTTCCACTCTTATACTATGGGGAAAATACCATCATTGGAAGAATTAAAATGTCTACTGGCTCTTGTTGAACAAGCAAACTGAAGGTAATGACGTCAGAGTTCCATTCTTCAGACGTCAGATTCTTCCACTAAGCAGAATCGAGAATACAGTCCATAAGAGGAGGCTGTTTAAATAGTGCTTTAGCAGTGTTTAATAATAAGAAGAAATTCTGTTGGGGTGGTAATTTTTTTAAAGCATCCGAAATTTAAGAATTTCATTTACATGTTAATGACAACTTGGATAACCACTGAATAAGGAAGAACTTCTTAGCATAAAAGCAAAAGTGGGAAAGATTCATAAAAGAAAAGATTGAAGATTTTAATAAAATTTTATTGAAAAGACGTATGCTTTCTATAGTTTTCCTTGCTTGATTCTTTTTGAGCAATAAGTGTTCATTTATATTTACTTTTCAAACCGTGGTTAAATATGCATAAGGTAACACGTACCACTGGAACCACTTGGAAAAGTGCAGTGTTTGCTAGTGTTAAGTACACACATGCTGTTGTGTAAACACCACCCCACGCACCCCAGAGCTGCTCATCTTCCCCAGCTGACTGTCCCGTGAGTCACTAACCCCCAGTTTCTGTGCCCCATTCCTACCTCCTGTCTCTACATATGACAACACGGGGGCCCTCACATGTGTGAAGTCACAGAGGATCTGCCCTTCTGTGTCTCTTATTACACTCAGCATAACATCCTTGAAGCCCATCTGTGGTGTAGCAGGTGTCAGCTTCCACCTTTTTAAAGGCTGAATAATATTCCACAGTACACAGACCACACTTTCTCTTGCTGCTTTCAAGATTCTCTGTTTTTGACAGTCTGACATTTTAATATCATGTGTCTCCAAGGCAGGGTCTCTCTGGGTTTATCCTGAACTTCACTGAGCTGTGGAATTTGGTGAAATTCTTAGATTTGTAAAAGCACATCTTTCCTCAAATGTGGTAAGTTTTCGGCCATATTTCTTTAAATCATCTTCATGAATTCTCTCAGCCAAATCTCTGGACAACCACCTGCAGCTTCATGGAGCACTGTGAATCTAGCCCTGCCCTGGATTAGATGTTGTCTTCAGGGAGTGCTGTGGCTAGGCTGATCTTCTGTCCAGACACTAAGACTTTCTCCACATCAACAGTAAGGCTGTGTCGCTCTCTTGTCATTCGTGTGTTCACTAAGCAGCACTTTAAATTTCCTTCAAGAACTTTTCCTTTGCATTCACAGCTTGACTAACAGCTTAGTCGAAGAACCTCAGCTGTAGGCCTGTCTTCGCTTTTGACCCACCTTTCTCACTGACTTCAATCATGTCTAGCTTTCTATTTTAAGTGAGAGAGGAGTACTCTTCCTCTCACATGAACTCTCTAAGGCCACTGGAGGGGTATGCTGCTGCTGCTGCTACTAAGTCGTGTCAGTCGTGTCCGACTCTGTGCGACCCCATAGACGACAGCTCACCAGGCTCCCCTGGGATTCTCCAGGCAAGAACACTGGAGTGGGTTGCCATTTCCTTCTCCAATGCATGAAAGTGAAAAGGGAAAGTGAAGTTGCTCAGTCGTGTGACTCTTAGCGACCCCATGGACCGCAGCCTACCAGGCTCCTCAGTCCATGGAATTTTCCAGGCAGGAGGATGTTAATTAGCCTAATTTCAATATTGTGTGTCAGGGAGCAGGGAGGCCTGAGGAAAGGTATGGGGGAACTGCAGTCAGTGACACAGGCAGAACACACACAACATTATTAAGTTCACGGCCTGCCCCCCAACACCCCTCCTGCCCCAAACCATGAAAACATCAAGACCACTGGTCACAGATCACTGTTAACAAACACAGGAATAATGAAAAGGTTTGAAACACCATGAGAATGACAAAAATGTGACAGAGAGATGTGAAGGGAACAAATGCTGCTGGAAAAATGGTGCCAGAAAATCTATTCAAGGCAAGGTTTCCACACACCTTCAGTATGTTTAAAAAAAGAAGTACTTGCAAAAGCACAGTTCACAGTAGGCTTGTGAACGTACATATTTTTGGACAGTAGGACTTTTGGGTCTTTGGCTAGTTTCCCAACTTCTATTACTTTTATAATAAAAATAAACTTTATTTGAAAAACAAGGTCTGAGAAACATCCTCAAATACATTGTTCCATTCAGGTGTTAAATGGTAACACAAGATGGTTTCTAGAGCACAAAAGAGAATAAACTCATAATACAAATACAAACTTAAATTATTTTATTGAAACTATGTCTGACAAGAAAAGGAAAGTTCTTCAAGAAAGTGAAACTCATGCTCTTACACAGCTAAGCCCAGGTAGGTGAGTGACAGCTTTCACCACTGACAGGAAGAAAAAAAGAAACTACAGAGTAACTTTCTAAAAGCACACTGCTCAGTTACTGTCTGATTTATATTCATGTGCAAAACATATAATCAGAAGTCCTCAATCTAAAAATAACACTGTGCTCACCACACACACTCAGGTAGAGCAACGCACAGACCTCTGTTCAAACTCATGAAGTGTAGCCCAGCAGCTTTCAGAGAACTCTGCCCACACGGTTCCTGGTACTTCTCATGCTTGGGGGGAGGTAGGGTGGGGATGGCTGAGATGACCTGCGGCAGATGGACAGGGGGCCCTGGACAGATACACAGAGCTCCTACCGCTTCACCATGTCTGTGCCAAAGACCGGTCTTCTTAAAGTTCCAACACGGCACGGGGAACCCACCACCTTCCCCCAAATATGTGACAACAGTCATGAAACAAGGTGGCCACCAGATTGGGTGGCTCAGGTCCCCCAGTCACAGCCCACTAGACAAACTGGAACTCCACTTGCATCTGAGACACGAGAGTCCAGAATGGCGAGCCTAGCAGCCAGCTAAGGCGAGTGCTACAGTGTAGACAAAGTTTCTCTACTTCTGAGTCTGGTCCACAAAAACCTCTGCCTGAGGCCCCACCAAGCCCCACTGGGAATGCTGTTTGCGCAAATAAACTTTTCAAGTTACAGTGTGTCTCAGTTTACCATTTTACAATGCTGCTACAAACACTAGAAGACGAAATAAAACAAACATACAGAATACATGCCCCATGTTTTAAATTACTCTGGGATTTAACAGATGTGAAACAACTGTGGAGTCACCTCCCAGTCTCAGGCCATTTCTACACTGACCCCAGGTGGACACCACCAGGCCTAGCTTAGCCACTGGCAGCTCCTCCCGTTCAGC
Source organism: Bison bison bison (assembly GCF_000754665.1). Taxonomy (NCBI): domain Eukaryota; kingdom Metazoa; phylum Chordata; class Mammalia; order Artiodactyla; family Bovidae; genus Bison; species Bison bison. The sequence continues at coordinate 5,599,020 of NW_011495046.1, forward strand.
AAAGTGGCAGACCCGAGGCCCAAACCACGGCACTGCATACACGGGTCACCAAGGCCCAAGAGCTGCAGACCAGTCCTATCAGGATTTCTTTTCCAACAATTCTTCCTAAACAGTTTTATGGTAAAAGAGGGCTTCCCCAGTGGCTCAGAAGTAAAAGAATCTACCTGCAATGCAGGAGATGTGGGTTCAATCTCTGGGTTGAGAAGATCCCCTGGAGAAGGGAATGGCAACCCACTCCAGTATTCTTGCCTGGAGAATCCCATGGATGGAGGAGTCTGGCAGGATACAATCCACAGGGTCACAAAGAGTCAGACACGACTGAGCAACTAAATAATATGGTGAAATGAGTTTCCCACCTCAAACCTAAAAAGAACAAAACAAAACCAACAGTGGAGAAGTATTTGCTGTGTTTTGATCTAAGATTCATTTATCCCTTCAACAAACTTTGTTGGCTAGTATCAGGCATTGGGTTTATGCTAAAAATGGAAAACGCATCCAACAAATACACACACCTCAGTCAGCGACCCTCAAAGTTACATCACTTCCGGTCTCCTGGGTCCCATCTCTCTGCCAGCACAGCTCCCAGAGAGCAGCCTCAGGAGCAGCTGTTTACCCCACGGGACGGGAAGAGCAAGAGAGGGTGAGGGTGGCTGGGACAGAGATGCTGGGCCCTGCATGAGGAATCGGACATGGTCTTCCACATGGGTGCTGTGGGCGCCCCAATACTTCTGAGATTGTATCACGTTGTCCCCTGGCTACACAGTGACTTCGTCTGTCAGACACTCAGATGGCTTTGTCTCTGATAAACAAACATTTTCACCTGATAGGAGTTTTGTTTTCCTTATTGAAAAAAATTCTGTGAAACTCGTTGGGAATTCACCTACTTCAAAAAGTAACCTTAAGTCTCTGTGTCTCAGTTACTAATTTTGCAATGCTGCTGGAGACCTGACATCAGTCAATCAAGAGCTGCCATGTCACCATCACCACTCAGGGAGGAGTTAGACTCCAGCGGGCAGTCTGATCGTTTAACAGCGACAGTCAAGAGATGAACACGAATAAACACAGTCAGCGGAGGCTGTCCCCCTGGGGCAGGAGGAAGCAGCCCAGGGTGGGGGGTGTGTGGCAGAGCCCCTCCCCAACCCACAGCCCTGGGTTCATGTCCGAACTCCACCTCGGTCCAGCCGTGGGTCCAGGACAAGCCAGCTGACCTTCCAGGCCCTGGCTTTCCCCAGGGCCTCCTCGCAGGACCGCTGTGGGGAAACAGGCACACAGACCACATCCAGGGAGGATGGAGGGACAACTGGCCACCAGGGACCTGCCCTTGCTTGCTGGCTCCCACAGAGCGTGAGCTTCCTGGCTGTGGTTCCACGTTCTCAAGGCATAATGAGAAGTGCCGTGCACGGAAGATGAGAAACTGAGAGTGGGAAGAATCACTGAAGCAAAATGGCAGCTTCCCATAAGTTGAGGGGTTTCCCTAGGGTCTGAAGAACAAGGCAGGCAAAGCCCATCAGGGTCTTGGCTGGGCTGGGGAGGAGCCCCCACCAGCGAGTAAGAGCTTGTCTCACCCACCAGGGCCATCGCCGAGAGGAAAACCCCACTGACCACACTGCTTCACGCACTTGAGCATCAGAGACACAGGGAGGCTGCGGGGGTCTCTGGGAGGAGAGGAGGCTGGGTCCCCATGTGCCCTGCAGGTGGGGATGCTCCCTCCCACCCACCAGGAGGACATGGATGCTCTGCCGCACAACAGACATGAGGAACAGAGAAGGGGCTGGAAAGTGAGCGAGTCTTCACACTGAGGCCCCTGGGAAAGCTGGTGGACATGTGGACAAAGGGTGAGGCTCTATAACTCTGAACGGCACTGCTGACCCTGTGATCCAGCTGTGCCGTACACAACACAGTCCAATGTTGAGAATAGGCTCAAACCACTGCCCTCACTGGGCACGACACTCCTTGGACTCTCCCCTCCCTCCCGTTATTGGACATGATACTCACTGGATTCCACGGTCATCTGCAGCAGGCTGTCCATCACACTGGGCAGCAGCCCCCGGCTGGAGAGCTTCAGGTGGCTCAGCACCACCGGCACCGCCTGCAGCTGCAGGAACAGGCTCTTCCCCTCGTCCGCCTGCAGGTCCAGACACAGCGAGTCGAATGCCTGGGCCAGGAAGTCAGCTGGAAGACAGGGCACCAGAGTGACCGCATCATTAGTCCAGCAGGTCACAGGCATGGCAGTAAGGGGACCCCGATGCGGCCACAAACACGAGAGAAAAGGAGAAACTGGAGGACCAGATGAGATGGGCTGAATTCAGACACTGCCTCTCACTCAGCTGTCAGGACTGAAATGGGAGGAGACGGTACGACAGGGTAAACTTCACTCAGAAATTCCCTGTTTAACACTGAATTTACAGTGAACACCACTCGTTTATATCAAGGAAAATAGTCAATATTCAGCAGTCTGATCATGACTACTGCCTGCCGACACCTGTGAGCAGCATCACCACCACCACCTCGACAGCTGCTTCTGAGACGAGGTTTCTTGCTACTGCTGCTCCCATCGACCTGTTTCAAAATGTAACTTTATAAAAATGGGGGTTTCTGCCTCAAGATCAAGACCAAATGGGAGTCACTCCCAGAGCTCAGGAGACCGACCTTCTTGGGTTGCCAGTGACCTCTCTGCCAGGAGGAATGGCCGGGGGGCCAGACCATCCTGACCGCAGGATGGACCTGAGGTCAGATAATGCGCAGGTAGTGCATGAAGAGTTAACACAAAGTGTCAAATCCACATCAGGATCATGTCTATGCAGATGCTCGTGAAGAACAGAAGTCCTTGATTTCTGCCCTGACACTCCAGCGATAACCCTTCCCTGACCTGGGCCCTCACCGTTACTTACGAACTCTGTACTTACGTCCTGTTACTTCTAAGTGGATGAGGTTTTACTGACACTGTGTTAGAGCAAGGTCCACATTTCACAGAATGTGCTTTGCTTACATGAACAAATCTCTTTCTTCGTTCATTATTGTTCCTTATTACTGATGATCAGAAGAGTTAACACTCTAGTTACAAGCTCTGTGGGGTCTTGTTCATCAGGGCGCCACCCCCATGACCCGAGCACCCCCAAAGGCCAGTCTCCTGACACCATCTCCCTGGAAATAGGGTCCCCATGTGAACTGAGAGGGACAAACATTCAGCCCACAGCACATGGCAGCCAGCACCTCTCTCTGCCAGTGTCCCTCTGACCTGCATGGACCATCCCCAAGTCACCAGTTTTCACTATTTGCTTCCATGTCCATCCCACGTGTTTAAGGCCACTGCCGGGGACGGCGTGTCCAATACTGGACTGCGCAGAGTGGGGGAGGGGGCACCGACTCCTTCCTGCTTATCTCTTTTTCCCATTCGCGTTACCAGCCACGAACATCACTGTGTCTCTGATGACGGGACCAAGTATGTTGATACATGGTGAACTCTGGTCTGGGCTTCTCACACACATCTCAGACAGCCACTACCCCTTCTGATACAACTCTGGGGACCATAACCACGAGGAAGAAGAGAATGAAGACAGAGGCACTGTCTGGTAGGCAAGCTCTCTCTGTTGCTATCTACTGAGCTCTGCTGTTACAAGGAAAAGCAGTCAGAGGCCAGGGAGGCAGATTAACATACATGTGTTCAACTAAACTCTATTCACAGAAATAAGTGCTGGGCCTCACTGGCTCCCGGGCTCCGGCCCACCAAGCATTGTCCCAGTGGATCCGTAAAGGCGCACTCTCCGTGCTGTGTGGGTTCTGTGAGGCGGGTAGCGGCAAAGGCTGCCGTGGACACAGGATCCAGGCGCATCAGTAAAGGCCCTGGAGGGCAAGAAGTCAGCCCACCATGACCTTCTCAACTTCAGCAACTACAGTCGGGCCCCCAGCACGAAACAGCACACTAGTCCACTCTGAAAAAGTAAACTGTGTAACTATGTAAGAACTGCTTCACTGTGGACAATCTGAAGGCTTACCTTGAGTGACTGTTTTGAGGACGATTAAAGTGGACACGAATCTCAGGGGCAAGCTGGTGCTCTTGAAGAAGGCAGCTGTCCTCGGTCGACTCTCCACTGAGTGCTCTAAGGCCACGTCCTGAACACCCTTCGTCACCACTCCTCTGAATATGTCTTCACCCAGCCTCCTCAGTGTGGCTGTCATGGTCGAGTGCTGTTAAACATATGAACTCTCTCGGTACACTTATCCATGGTCAGGAAATAGATATTTTAAATACTACAATCAAATATATGAACTAAAAATAAGCCAACTAAAAAAAATTCAATGGAGCTGAAAATACACAGGATTGAAAAGCAGAATACAGGACACCCACTTTGCAGACATACACAGATGAAAAGGGCATGGACAAAGAACACACACCACGCTGACAGAGACTGAGAGGCCGGAGCAGTTCTCAGCCTCAAACAGGCTTCAGAGCAGGCAGTTACCAGGGAAGGAGGGGCAGCACGCAGTGATGGAGGGTGAGGGCTCCAGGAAGACACGACGACACCTTGGGTGTGTGATCGCCTGCAGACACAACACCCACCGCACCGTCTGTCAAGAATAACCGATAAGCTGCACTTCATGAAAATCAAAACCTCCTGTTCTGTGAAAGCACTGTCAAGAGAATAAGAGGACAAGCCAGAGACGGGGGAGAAAACATGTGTAAAAGACACACTTGAAAGACTGTTATCCAAATACTGATAGGGTCCTAGAGATTCAGCAGTAAGAGAATACAGCCCGATTAAAAACGCACAGATGACCCGGACACCGCAGCTGAGACGACACACAGATGCCAAGCAGACATAAGCAGCAGCACCGCACACGTCATCAGCGTGAAACCCCTGTGGGTAACACCCCACACTACAGGAAGGGCCGAAGCCCTGAACCCCGACACCGCCAAATGCTCGTCAGCCCATGGGGCAGCAGGTACCCTTAGCACTGCTGGGGGACCAGAGAGTGCAGCCACTCGAAAGACAGGCTTCAGCTTCTTAAATAACAAAGCATCCTCTTAGCCAATAACCACATTCCCTGATATTTCAGCTCCTGAAGGAGCTAAAAACTTACATCCACACAAAAACCCACCTGTGGATGTGACAGCAACTCTACTCAGAGTTGCCAAATCTTGGAAGCAACCAACATGTCTGTCAGTAGGTGATGGATAAACAGTGGTCCATCCAGACAGTGGAATAGTATTCACAGCTTTAAAGAGTTATTAGGCCGTGGAAAGGCAGGGAGGAGCCTTAATACATATGACTATGTGGAAGAAGCCCATGTTAAAAGGGCACGCACTGTGTCACCCAGCTCTGCGACATTCTGGAAAAGGCAGGACCACCTGGGTAGTAAATGGACCAGGTGAGGTGGGGGAGAACAGGCACAGCATAGAGGATTTTTAGGGCAAATTTTTTTTTTGGTATCAAATGTTAATTTTTTGCATCAAATTTTATATCAAACTATACTGTGTGATAGTGTAACAATGGTTACAGGCTCCAATACATTTGTCAAAACCCACAGAACGCACACCACCAAGATGTTGGGGGATGATGGCACATCCACGCAGGACGTGGATGTGAAGAAGATTCCGTCTGGCAGGGATGCTGATGGGTGGGGCGGGGGGGGGCGCCGGCGGTGCAGGTGTAGGGCAGGGTACCTGGGAAATCTCCCTGCTCAATGCTGCTCTAAACCGTGACGTCTACATATGAGAAGAGCCACGTGAGGCTCTGGAGGGAGACGGGACGGTCACCTGATCGCGGCCCTGGCGGCGACACTGCACCTGTTCTGCACGGCGTCACCTTCAGGAGATGGACACAATGTGTCTATTATTTCTTATGACCACAGAGAATCTCTAATCACCTCAAAATAAAAAGCTTAACTTTTGTACCCGCACTTTGACAACTGTTAAAACTAAATTATTAAAAACCCATCAGTACATGTTCAGCAATGCGCAGGTGAGAACCAAACGTCACAGCAGAAAGCTGTGCAGCTGGCAGCCCCGCCCCAGAGCACACGGAGCGACCAGGTCCACACTGGAGGCAGGGCAGCACGAACTGTCTCAGGAAGAATGAGGAGACTATTCCGGAAGGAAGACAAAGTCCCACTCAACGCTGAGTCTAGCCTTTGACGGCTGAAAGCAAGAATTCAGCCAACCTTTCTCAGAACCCATCACACAAACAGCAAAGTCACAGTGACTCTGAACAGACTTGATCATTTTATGTAACTTTCTTTTATGAGACAACCCATGACCAATACATCCAGATGATATTATGTGTGTGGGTGCACATGCTCCCCCACACACGTGCTCATGCACTCACTTGTTTACCATGATGGCAAAATATTTAGGGTTTCCTCAGGAAAGGTATTTCCCTAAACCTCAGCCATCCAGCTACATGACCATCAGGCCCGCATGGAGCAGCTTAGCCCCCGCATCCTAAGGGCCATGGGGCCAAGAGGAAACTACCCCAGCAATGCTTTGTTTCTTCCCCATTTTTAACTGAATGAAACCTGTATCAGGATGTATCAGTACTAACTGGGGAAATAAAATTTTACAAACCTACTATAATTCACAGCACACGGTACACACGCGCCTCACATTTGGATTAAACAACCCTACGTGAGCTGGTAACACACACCCTTCATTTACATGACGCTGGAGTAACTCTCCCTCTTTGATTAGCTTATCCTAACAATCACAGTCCCATTTAGCTAGAGTGTGTTTATTGACATAAGCACAAAAAATCAATTTCTATTACCTTCAAGAATATAAGAAACCATAAATTAAATAACGGGGTGGGTGGAAGCAGTTAGTTTCAACAATAACCTAACACAGTGAAACTCCTTATTACACAATTCTGAAGCTCACAAACAATGACCCACTGCACTGAGAAAGAGGACAGAGAAGGAGAAAGAAGAGCAAGTGGTGAACGAAGCAAGGGAGGCAGGAAAAGTCCTGCGACGTGAAGAGAATGCACAGGGAAGCCTGAGACAGAGCAAGACCGGGAGCCACGCAGCACTGAACACAGCTTTCCCTGCAGATCGACTCTGATTCAGTTACCTGAGTCCCCGCATCGAGCTGCCTCAAAGACCAGTAGATAAACTTCACGAAAGGCTCGTGAAGCCTGGCATTCACAAAGGGCAACCACTGCAGCTGCTCTGTCATCAGAGGCAAAAGCTAAAGATGAAATGATGGAAAATATAAACACACAGTTTTCAGACATCTGAAATTATCACAGTTTTCCAAAAATTATTTTTCCAAAAGAAAAGAGTTCTCTAACAAAAAAAATCTCTACTTTAAAATTAAATGCAATACAATAAGAAAACACACATTTGAGACATTACATATATATTTCCTTGACCTACCAATACCACACCTAGAATTTTAAAATTAACTTATATAAACACACATCTGAATCTTTTGTTGTTGTTCAGGTGCTAAGTTGTGTCTGACTCTTTGTGATCCCATGGATTACAGCATAAACTTCTGGTACATGTATAACCATTAACTGATAATGACATCTTTATTGCCATGGCATAGTCTGAGGTGATAAAAGCAGGTTTCAAAAGTGTGATAAGATCCTCTTTATATAAAATATGTCTATTGAATTTACACTGACAGAGATAAGAAAAGATGTTTTTTAAAAAGTATTAACAGTGAGATTTCAGTAACTGGAAAGATGCTCACTTTCCTCTTTATATGTCTTTCATAAACATTTTAATGTTAATTTGTAAAAATAATACACATTTTAAAAAAAGAACATTGACTCAACAGTATGTTATTTTGTTGAAAGTTTAAGACCACAAAGATACAGTCTAAGTCTTTGAGGAAATAATCCCACTTCTGCTATAACAGCCTAAGAAAATTACCTAAAATAAAACCTTCCAAAAGCTCACATACAAAAATAGTGTTACAATGATTTGAAAAAAATGGAAGTGACTTAACAGCCTAACAAAGGGAAATAGCTAGGTCAGGTGAATAGCTACTCAGTGGACTAAAGATGATGAACAGAAAATATTAATGATAAAAATTAAGTAAAAGTAATAAAAGCAAGGATGTAAAATCATATGTAATTGGACCACAGACATAATAAAGACACACCAGACCTCGGACAGCAGCTCTGGGACACCCTCTCCACGCACCACCCACCTCTATTCCGCGACCCCAACCCCTGATACACCCTCTTTGACTTCTGAGACCCAGCTCCCCCCACCTCTCTGCTCACTTTCAGGGACCCCTACTGGCTGGTTCTCAGTCACCTGGTCACCTGCTCCTCAACTCAGCCAATTAGGATTCATGCCTCCAGCATCCACACCCAGTTCAGGCATCTCTGCAGAGCTCCATCCCCATGGCAACACCCACCAGACACAAGCAGGCTAGTCTCCAGCTCAGCTGCCTAAAACTATCTAGCCAGAGGGCAGAGGTGCAAACCCAGATCTTGTGGTTTCCTACCTGGAGTGAATGCTGCCAACATGCATTCCAGTGCAAAATCAACAGCTGGGAGCCAACCTTGAGACCCCGCAAAAGTACGGGATCCATCACCAAGTCCCACCAAGTCCCAAGTATGCAAAGTTGCATACTTTTGTACTGGCTTCCCCAATGGCTTACGTAGTAAAGAATCTGCCTGCAATGCAGGAGACACAGGAGACCAGGAATCGATTACTGGGTTGGGAAGATCCTCTGGAGGAGGAAATGGCAACCCACTCCAGTACTCTTGCCTGGAAAATCCCTTAGATGGAGGAGCCTAGTGGGCTGCAGTCCAAAGGGCCGCAAAGGGTCTGACACAACTGAATGATTAATGTTTCACTTCAAAGGTGTACGTCCAGAACAAGTTAATAAATAATCTTTATTTGAGGATGACGACAAGAACCTGGTGCTCCCTCGGGCTATGGCTGGAGGTGTAGTTCCGTGGTCAGCTGGCTGTTAGCAGAAGGTCACCCCAGCCTGGTTATGACCCTCCTGCCTCCTTCTCTTGCCTTCACGGCTGGTAAGGGTGAGTGAGCCTCTGACTGACTCTACAGTAGCCTCTTGTGTCTGGTCTGAAGTGCTCTGTGGTTACTGAACCCACCCGGATCACCCTGGGTTAATCATCACTTTAACCAAAGCTCCAACACTTGGCCACCTGATGCAACAAGCCGACTCATTAGAAAAGACCATGATGCTAGGAAAGATGGAAAGCAGGAGAAGGGGACAACAGAAAACGAGATGGTTGGATGACATCACCAACTCAATGGACATGAGTTTAAGCAAGTGCTGGGTGATGGTGATGAACAGGGAAGCCTGGTGTGCTGCAGTCCACGGGACTGCAAAGAGGTGGACACAACTGAGTGACTGAACAACAATCTCCACTTAGGGGTGAGTGGATAAGTAACTTTAATTCACTTTGGCAAAGTGATGTAACATCCATGGGCTCTAGGGGCTTAGGTTATGAATATCTCTAGGGCCATTATCCTGCCCAGAACAAAAGGCATTCAGAAGAAACTTTTTAGGTAAGGATGGAAACAATTTCCCAAAATGAAACTGCTTCCTGTATGTAATAATTCTTTAAGTAAAACAAACAACCTCAGATATCCAATCTTCAGAGTTTTTAATGTATTTCTTGTAGAATACAACAGTCAACCTCTAGTAACAATTTATATTGACTGTAAATATGAATAGCAATATCCAAATTAATGTTTGTAATTTAAGAAAATGGTCATTTGTCTTTAATAAAGAGAAGCCTTTTGAAAATAGTTTGTTCTTTCATGACAAAAGGCAATATAAAATTATTTTAGTGAGATGTGAATCCTAAAAAGATGCATTATCAGGAATTGTTCATATCACTGATTACCTGCCTAACTCTAAAATATAATTATTTTGCCATTTTTTGGAGTAGGTTTTTAATTTCTGGTCTTCCTTTAAAAGGAAATTCCCATCAAGTTATAAAAATACACACAGGAATTCATGTGGATTAAATCTAAAATCAGTCTTTTTACAACAGACTGTTGGTATGATCAACTTTCTATCAAAAATACTTTCAATATTTATTCTCCTGCAAAATACACCACAGCCTTCCTTTTTTCACTCTTCACGTCTCTACTGAGTTATGACTCAAATTATTTCAAATTAAAAACAAACCTTCACACACTTCTCCTGAATATCACTTCTCTGAGAAGCAAATGTGGGTAGTGGTTTTTCACCATCCATTCCAGATTCCTCATTTTTCAATTTGCTAAGGTGATGATCTGAAATCCAGTCCATGAAGACAGTTAAAAGTTCATAAACTTGTCCATTAAGTGATACCTTTAAGCAAAAAATTAAAGCAAGCATTTATTTCAATTCACAGCTTGCTATAACTTCAAAGGCAAGTTTTACATTTGGTAAGTGATTATGGAATAATTTATTTAAACAGCTTCCATAAAACATGCATTGGATTGCAAAGCTTCTCCAAATGGAAGAAATTCCAAATCAAATCTCTCCAGTTAACATCAGACACATGTTAAATGCTGGCTGACAGAAGGGGGAGACCCACCACAATAAGGACATTGAAAGAACTGTACCTTATTACCAAGAGAGAGAATTTTCATTAAAATTCTTTATCCAAGTTTGATAATGAAGAAAAGCAAAATTGGCCTTAATTCAAAGGCATGAACCACCCATACCTAAGATTTTAACAAATTTAAAGGTTTTAAAAGCTAAATAATTTCCACCATGGAACTTATCTTCCTCCCCTAAAAGCTGTTTTTCTTTACATTGTACCATTCTATAAAATGGACATGAAAATTTTTTTCCTGGAAACCCTGTTCTTTGAGAGTCTACACAAATGGGAAGAAAACAAGAACCAAATGCCATAAAAAACCAGTACAAATTCAACTCAACTGACTTCCATGTTCCTTCAAACCACTTTTAATCATTTTAAGTCGATGTTTATCACACGTCTGCCTTAGGGAACTATGCCAGATTTAACTTTAGACAGAGAAGTACAAGAGCAAAGTAATAAAAAAGGCATAGTTCAGCAGACAGCAATCCACAAAAACAAAAACAGATGAAGGAAAACAAAGTTACATTATTCTGAACAAGAGTAATCTTTAACTTTTTCAATTTTCTTCAAATAGGAACTTTTGATGAAAACTACAATCATCTTGAGTATCTAAGAATCTCCACTTTTTCTACTTTAATTTTAATTAAAATTTTTTTCCACAACTAGCATCCTCTTTAATAAAACATGGAAGCTATGTAGCAGGAAACGGGTGGGCGAGTAAAACAGGACCTCTCCCAGCCACTAAGCCCTCTGCACACAGCCCATGCGCGGCAGACGGGGGGTTTGGGTGTGGGGAGGCAGCTACAGGCTGGGGCAGCCTTTTCAGGAGTGGAATGTGGGGTCCAGGCAAGTCTGCAGTGAGATATCACTACTATCCACTCGAAAGACGAAAATAAAAAGGACTGGAAACATCAAATATGGATGAAGCTATGGCGCAACAGAACAGACTGCCAGCAACGGTACAAATAACATGACCTCTTTGGAAAACTGGCGGCTGTCCCAGAAGTTAAACCTATGTGTACCTTATGACCCAGAAATTCCAGTCTTGGCTTTATTTCCAAGAGGGATGGAAACACATGTCCACAAAGAGCCCTGTACACTGATATTCTTAGCAGCTGAATATTTTGCTCTGTTTTTAAAACAAAAGCATATCTGAAATATTATGATACTTTTCTAAAAAGAAATTATTACGGTGAATACTTCCATAACAAAAAGAATGTTTGATAAATTGGAAAAAAAAAAAAAAGAAAGAACAACGAGAAAAATGTCCTGGCTTTGCAGCAGAGAAATGTTCAACCATACCTTACAAGGTTTTGAAGCTGGTACTTTTTCCTGCTTTAAACTTTTTGCTTCATGAGTGGCCTGGGGATTGCCTTTCAGTCTCTGTATTGTCATGAACTCATACTTCCTCTGCGACAGTACATATCCACGAATTAAAGAAAAACGGTATCAGAAGTGAGACCAAGACAGCCATTTCAGATTTCACTTGTGTCTCAAGAGCAGAGCAGGTTCCTTACCTGTAAATTGTCTAAGCGAGCTTGAACTCTTTTGGCCTGAACCTCCAGCTTCCTGTTTTCTTCACTCACTTCATTCAACTAAAGCAGGAAAATAACAAGACATTTCAATAGAAACCTCAAGCTGATTTCCTACTGAAGTTTTCCCAGGATACTATCTTATCTTGTCTATCACCAGGCAACACAACACACAGAGGCAGGCAGCACCTGCGATTAAAGATCACAGCAAAACCACCACTGGGCCCTAAAACATGAAGAGTGTCTAGAAAGTTTGCTTAATTCTACGAAAAACGTTCAAGCCTCCTAACATCTTAAATGAAGACATTTTAACAGGGAACGTCCTTTTTCTGAGTTTTCTACTGAACTATAATATACATACGTGAAGATGCACAAACCACGTAACAATGTAGTGAATTACTGGGACTGGAGTTCATGTCTGTGTAACTCAGGAAAAGTGCCTTCTTCACCATGTGGGTCTTCCCACCCCACATGCAACACAGCCTTCAACTTCTTTCCATCCTCTTTAATTGCTTTTTAAATCATGTTTTGCACGTTTTGTGTGTTCTGTGCATGTATAATCTCTTAGGTTTATTCCTTCACAGCCAATGCTTCTTGATGCTACTACCCATAGCATCTTTCAATAAAGAGTATCTGGTTATTGTTGATATGCAGAAATACACTTGCTTTTTAAAAAAAATTTAAATTTATCTTTTTAATTGAAGGATAAATGCTTTACAGAATTGTACTGGCTTCTGCCAAACATCAACATGAATCAGACATACACATACATACGTCCCGACTTTTACTGAACCCATATCCGAATAGTCTCCTGAATTTGTTTAATTCTAGTAACTTATATGTATGCTCGTCTGGACACCGACTATATCTGTGCATAATCACGTCATCAGAGGCTAATTCTCATTTCTTCCTTCCCAATCCTGACCTCTCCTTGCTACGTGGACCAGGACGTTAGTTCAAAGATCCCCGGAATCAGGAACAGTGAACACCTTCCTTGTTCTGATCTCCGAGGGAAAAGATTTCAGTAACTTATGTTAAGTGTGAGTGTTGTCAGGATTGTTTCTTTTTGTAGATACTCTATGAGAATTAAGTTCTCTTCTATTCCTAGTTATTGTCTTGAGTTGGTGCTGAATTTTAAATCAAAGAATTATGATTCTTTTCTTTTTATCAGATGATGTGTTAATTTTCAAATGATAAATGACCCCTGTATTCCTCAGATAAATCCACTGAATGACATTACACTTTTTAGGTAGCTCTAGATTCAACTTGCTGATATTAAAATTTTTGCATATACACTCATTGGAGACTGGCTGCATTTTTCTTGTCGTGCTGACAGGTTTAGACTCAAAGTTCTGCCTGGCATCCTATGACAGGAAAGAGAGCCTTTCTCTTTTATGTTAATCATGTCTGTGATATTTCCTCCAGGAGTACTGTTCCTTCTTTGAAGGTAAGGTGCCTTCTTTGTCTCTGATTTTATCTTTACCTAAAGTTTTCACATCTTAAAACAGTGTACCAGTATGGTGTTCCTCAACATTTATCCTCCTTAGGTTAACAGAATTTCTTAAAATCTGTGGGCTGGCAGGCTTCACCAACTTGTGGATAGTATCCTTTCACATTCTGCCTCTCTATCTCATCAAGTACTTTGGAAACTCCCATGTTAACTTCTTCACTATGTTCCCTGTGCCTCTCAGGTGAAGTGTTCAACCTTTCACTATGCATATCAACAGGCTCTACCCCTTAGCAATGCACACATCCACCCCAGTCACTACACACTCACCAAACACATGCCCATCAGGATCATAGTCACCTGAGAGCCAGGTACAGGCAACAATGACCCCATGCTAGCAATCAGAAACTCTTCTCAAGAGCGTGAGACAAGACTGCAATGGGAGAACAGTCTCTCCAAGGATAAGAGAACTCCAGACAAAGTGGGTCAAGGTCATACTCTCACTGCGGGAGGGCAGACAGTTCAGAAATGACAAAGAATCAGATCCAGTGAGAACTGGGGGACCTGGTTATCACCGCCATGGAGATAGGTTATAACAAGTGGGGACTACAGAAATCAGAGAGACAGAGAAGAACACACAGCTGGCTAAGGAGTTCGAGGTGCAAACGCTTGAGAGTCCACATTCAGCCCCCTGCTGGAATCCATAAGTTCCCCACCCTGGACCTCAGCTGCTAAAATGCCAAGGTTCACCCGTTTGTGCTCATCCATGCTTCCCTCCCCACAACAAACACACCATCACTCTCCTGTCCCTCTTCACAAAACCCTGCACTTCAAAACTGGCAAAGGGGAGCAGAAAAAAAAAAAAAAACAACAACTAGCAAGAACCTGGTGCAACCTGAGTATGATGGAGCACTGAGCTGACCCACAGCTCTGCATACAAGGTACAGTGCAGTGTGACACAGTGGGTGTGAGCTCGCCACAGCTCTGCATATGTAACAGAGTGCACAGCAGTACGATGCGGTGGTGTGAGCTCGCCACAGTTCTGCACGCATACATAGTGCAGTGCAGTGTGACGTGGTGGGCATGAGCTTGTGCTCCCAGCACAGGATCCACACACAACAGACACTCCAAAAATACACAGTGGTGTTTAACAGCCAGGTCAAGAATAGCACAAAGCTACAACTCAGCACCTGAAGTCCCCAGGTTAGCACGTTTTCTTTTGCTTGTTTTTAATCTAGTCACTGCTCTTAACAGTTTGAAAAATTCCAAGTTGTCCAATAGCTCAGCTAGTTGTCAGAACAGATGATGAGAAACCAAGAGCTAGCTTAACTATTCTATATTCAGAAGTATTTTATAATAAAGCTAACAAATAAAGATGATAATCAAGGTTTTCTCTACACAGAATATGCTCTAAGATTCTGACTTGAACTGGTTAATCTATACAGTTCTGAGAATGTCTCATAATCTAACACAGATAAACTAGGTCTTACCTGTTTCTTTAAGCTATCATTCAATCCTTTCAATGCATCAAAGGAAGACCTCAGCCTTTTGCTTTCCTTATTTCTCTCTCTAAGAACTTCAGTTAAGTGCTCAACTTCTGCATCATGTTGCTAGGAGGGAAAAAATAGAGATTCAATATCACTAATGCTACTGAACATAAGTTACATAAAAATTACAACTCTCTGGGGCTTCCCTGGTGACTCAGTAAAGAATCTGTCTGCCAATGCAGGAGACAAGGGTTCAATCTCGGATCTGGGAAGACCCTACATGCCTCAGAGCAACTAAAGCCCTTCCACCACAACTACTGAGCCTGTGCTCTAAGTCTGTGCTCCACAGCGAGAAGTCACTGCAATGAGAAGCCGCCCACACACTGCAACTAGAGTAGCCCCCGCTCATCACAAGTAGAGAAAAGACGGCGCAGCAACCAAGACCGAGCGCAGCCAAAGACAAATATATAAAATTACAAGAAATAAATAAAAAATAAAAACTAGCCTTTAAAAAAAATTACAACTCCTTGAATCACAAGGACTTTAATCAGTATATTTAAGCATAATGGCTGACACTGCAAGTAATTTATAAAAACTGGATAATCAACCAACTTAATAACAAAGAACTAAAAATGTATGTTAAATACCTATTAAAACATATTACACAAATTAAGTAGCATTAAGGCTATTTTCTGGTCCTGCTCAGAAAAATCTCCAACAGAAACTCACTGCAATAATTTCTGACATCATGGAATGATAAAGGAGTTCTGATCCTTTCAGGAGACTAGTTAATTATTCATAGCTTTGTGAATTAAAATTTAAGGTTTAAATTAGCCCTCTGGAGAAGAAATATTCCACACATAGAACTGTTCTCATAAATTAGCTAAAATTGTTGTGCATCTCAGAAAACTTACATAGATAATAAAATTTCCTGAGCCCCAAACGATTTGACTTTCTTAACCAGTTTCATAAATATTAAAATAAATTTCCCCTATAATTATATTCAAATAAGAGCATGTTTAGATTTGCGAATACTTACATAGTTTCTTTCACTTTTTACTCTCAGATTTATTCATAATGTATTAAAACAAGTAAATTTCCCAGGAAATCAAGAAACCGATTTCCTTCTTCCAAGTAATCATCCAGGTCCCACTAAAATAAAGCAGTTAGCTTTATACCTTCTATAAGCAGCAAACAGACAAATCCAAAGAGAAAGAACCAAGGCTGAAATGGAGTGCATGGAAAATCCAAGCTCATTAAAAAAAAAAAAATCAGCTGTGTGAAATTTTATGATTAAACGACTCCTTAAATAACTCAGACATGGCCACAAAGACAACACTTATTTTAAAAGTAATATTAACATTCTCAACTGCACAAATTTTCCACCTCCAGAAGATATTAAGACCATTTGACACGGGGTTCCTTTTCCAGAAGGATAAGCCCACCGCGCTCCGCTTCTCTTACTGATCACAACTAAAGCCACACAAAGAACACAGAAAGCAACTACTAAGGAAAGTCAAAAGGAAACAAGCAGGGAGTTGCAGAAAGGAGGAAAAACCTGGGCAAACAGCCCTCAAGAGGCTCTGTTTCCCCATTCCTCCAGCAGCCTTGCCCCACGGCAGGCCCTAGCCCTGCTAATTGCAGAAAAATGGCTTTGCTTTCTACGGCTGGAAACAGGAAGAGGGGACCCATGATCCACGGATGTGCTCAAATCCAGCTCACCTCTGAGCTGCTGAAAGCAAGGGGCAGAGACAGGAGCTCAGGTGACAACAAGCCTACCCCAACCCCCGCCCAACACCCCACAGGCATGTTAGGGACCCAGAGCATCACAGCAAAGGCTGAGAAGCCCAGCCTCAGGCTCCCAGCGGTGCCTGCACCACACAGGCTCCAGAACAACGGCAAAGGCTCTGGGAACTGAGTGAATATGGTAAGACACAGCCTGAACTCAGCTGCGCACAGTACTATCAGGCTTCCAGAGGCTACGCTAGGATCATCCCAGGTCTACAGAAGATGAGTGACGTCCAAAGGAGTGTTGCAACCGGCCTCTGCAGTCAGTGCCACGCTCACCTCCTTCATGATCTGGAACCTCATGAGGACCTCTTCTCTGACGTCTTTCACTTCACTCAAGGCACCTTCATGTCTGAAGAGCAGCTCTTCCCTCTCGACCAGAAAACGTTCTCGCTTCTGAAGCTCCTCAGCGAATTCCTGCTGGGCTGCAGTCTCACACTGTGGGCAAGGATAGAGTTAGCGCTCCAGGAAGCTCACTCCACTGAGCACGAGCCAGGGGAGCGCAGAACAACGACCATACAGCACAGCACGCGGGAACCCTGCAGGCCACCAATGCCAGGATCGGTCAGCAGACGCCAGTGCAAGGACCTGAGAGAATCCAGGGTGCAGACAAGGGGGGGCACCATGGGGAGACCCCCCACTATCCCTCCCAGCTCCCCATCGCCCCTGGGAAGAACGGCTCACACCTGCAGAGGAGCCCCTCCAACATTCCCCCTCCAATCAGCAGAGC
>NW_011495046.1:5616629-5619302 GCF_000754665.1 Bison bison bison
AATCGTCTCACATCCCCTACATTCCCACGGCCATGCGAGCCTCCCCCAGAGCCCATCAGCTCCCACAGCCTCTGAGCAGAACAGAGGACAGGGCGAGGCTGTGGCCTTACAAAGGGAGGTTGGGCTTCCAATGCCTTGGCCTCCTGACTTCCCACCTGGACAAACTTCTCTAAAACATTGTCCTGGTTGGCTGCACCCTCCTCAGTGCACTTCAGTCTGGCCTCAACCCCCGTCCCCCCTGAACCAGCTTCCGAATCACTGACCCTCAGTCCCGCTCCAGCCCTGGCTTCACCCGTCCCTCCCTCTGGTCCCCTCCTCCCTGGCTGCCATCCGGGCAGCGCTGAGCCCACACCTGCAGCTTCTGGTGAATCTGGAGCAGCTCGTCGTAGATCTGGCTGACCTGACGGGGCAGCAGGCCTGGCTTCCGTGGGGCCCTGGATGCAGGCGAGCCAATATGCTTGGAAGGGGACTCGCTGCCATCACTACAATAGTCAGCCCAGCTCTTTGAACGTGAGGCCACGTTAGCTGGCCAGGCATTGGCTAAGAGAACAAAATTTAAATTAAAAACTTAGTTTACAGTTTTAAATATCCTCATTGTATTGTTAAAATGTTTCAAGTACTATATGCAGAAAAGAAAAAGAGGACACAGCCAACGGTTTACATTTAGAAAATGTGGGTGAAAGCCATCCAGAAATTCTCTGTGGCCTTTTTGCAACTTCTATGTAAATCTAAGACTATTTAAAAAATGAGTGGGTAACTGCCTTGACAAAGAGATGGAGAGTTACCTCAGGAGCCCTGACACGTGCTCTTTGCTCCCTTACACCAAACTAACCACCAATCCAGTGTTCATCACTGCTTCTTTGACATTTAAAAAACCATTTTGCTTGTTTTAAAACTTTATGTGATGTCTATAATTAGTCATATAATTACATAATCTCGATAATCTCCTCCATTAAATCATGTGCTCCAGTGTTAATGGTGGCAGCAGGTTCACGACCCTCCATGGCCTTAGCCTTTGACAATACCTTGTGACCGCCAAGCTGCACTGTCTGCACAGAGGCTGGGGAGCCTTGCTCCTGGCAGAGGAGAGAGCTCTCCTGGTGAGAGCTCCTGCCGTTACTGCGCACATTCAACTGTGTGTCCAACTCTTTGTGACCCCGTGGACTGTAGCCCACCAGGCTTCTCTGTCCATGGGATTCTCAGGCAAGAACAGTGAAGTGGGTTGCCATGCCCTCCTCTAGGGGATCTTCCCAACCCAGGCATCAAACCCTCGTCTCTTAAGTCTCCTGCATTGGCAGGTGGGTTCTTTACCACTAGTGCCACCTGTGATCCCAAATCAGTTACCAAAGTACCCCCTGCCCCTGCAACCCTAGCAGTGGAGGTGAGCACCCCCCGCACTGCTCCTCCCTGGCACTGGGCTGTTGGCACTCATGCTCTGCTCACAATGAGCTGACTTTCACCTGCACTGGCCGGCAGCTGAGGAGCCGCCCCCGGCTTTAAGGAGGGGGTCTCCATGGTACTCCCCATCTTGGACGGACCAGGGGAGCCAAGATAAAAATAGGAATTTTTAAAAAAGAAAGTGTTTCCTCTTCCCCAGCTCCACAAGCACCCTTCAAGGGAAACACTCCATGCTCTGCCTGCCTCCCCAGGCTCCCAGCCCACCAGCCCCGGGCCGTAACAGTCCTTAGTTCTGTCAACTTTTAAACACACTTAACATTTTGTACATGTTATCTTGTATTCTCAGTTGTTTCCAGTGGGAAAATCCATCACACACATGCAGCCAGGTACATAGAGAGCAACTGCTGACTCAGGGTGAAGGAGGCCAGGCCTCAAGTGACCTGGCCTGTTTTCCTAAAATGTATAAGGGTTAGTCACCTACTACCACAATCTTAGGGCATCCCAGGTGGCTCAGTGGTAAAGTATCCGCCTCCCAATGCAGGAGACATGGGTTCAGTCCCTGGGTTGGGAAGATCCTCTGGAGGAGGAAATAGCAACCCACTTCAGTATTCTTGCCTGGGAAATTTCTTGGACAGAGAAGCCTGGAGGGCTACAGTCTGTGAGATCACAAAAGAGTCAAACACGACTTAGCAACTAAACAACAACCACAATCCTAATTCCTAAGAAATACTGACAAGAAAAAGAACTGAAAAAATTATAATATTCATGGAGTATTAAGTTATTTTTGATAAACTTCGACAATGTGGAAATTCTACTGGAAAATCATGAAGTTTATTTTCCTCTTCTCCTTTAACTTAATGACAAGCACAGCAACCAGTTCATGGCTTACAAAGACCCAGGACAAAGAAATGCACACCTTGAGAACTAGGGTTACGACTACGGGGTAAGCTTTAGTGCCCTACTTGACAGAGCTGCTGTTTAAATGACTGTTTAAGTGAGATGAGCATTTCTCATCTCTGAAATGAGCATTTCTCTTACCTTTGTCTGTCTCTTTAAAGGACTGCCTGTTTATTTTGGAAGTACTAACTCTAGAATCATTGCCGGTGAACTCTTCTTCTGTTTCTGGTTCTTTCAAATCTTGAAAAGAATCCAGTTCATCATCTAGGCTTTAAAGAAAAATAAATCACAGCATTCTGGAAGATTTATACAGCCATTTAAAGAAGGGGAGACTGCTTCAAATATTAGCAGCATAACAACTGAAAAAACGTAACAAGT
>NW_011495046.1:5619402-5630368 GCF_000754665.1 Bison bison bison
GTAACAAGTAAACATTTTTTAAAATGCAAAAGGAAAAACTGTAAACTACCAGTCATGATGCTGAAAACTCACACGTGTGAACTTTCCTCACATTCAGACATGCTCAACTGCAAAGTACACCCTTCCTCTTGACCCCGTATTGCTGTGAAGTGGATCGAACAGGCTCTGTGTCTCTAATTCTATTAACAACTGCAAGAATGAGTGTTGAGGGGGGGAAACTGAGTCTTAAGTTAAATAACCGACAGGGTAACTGACAGGTGACATAACTAGCAAAAGGTGAAGCAGAACTAGAATCCCAGATGTTCCCTCCAAAAAGATCATCTGAATGTTGGCATTTCCAGAGCCAGCTGTTTAAAAGGGAATATGCTGCAAGTCACAAAAGACAACTTAAAATTTTCAGGAATTCTCTGGCAGTTCAGTGGTTAGGACTCTGTGCTTTCACCGCCCAGGGCCCAAATTTAATCCCTGGTCTGAGAACTAAGATCTCAGAAGCTTCGCAACACTGCCATAAAGAAAGAAAAAGAAATTCTAGTAGCTACTTTAAAAACATAAAAAGACATGAAATTTTAAGCGTATTATATTTAATCCAATATATCTAAAAGACAATCATTTTAGCATACAATCAATATTAAAAATAAGATACTTTACATTCTTTTATCTATCTTGAAAATGCAGTGTTTATTTTTTACTTACAGCACAACTTAGTTCAGACCAGCCCCTTTTCAAGCACTCAATAGATACAGGTGCTGGGCAGCCCTGTAATTCCACACTAGATCACAACAAGGAACTGGTGGGAAAACTGTCCAAAGTTAAAACCTTTCACAGTCCTAAAGCTTCAACTTGAAACCATACCCAGACCATTTAAAGAAGATAAAACTATCAGTTCAATAAAAGAAAATAACTTCCATGGACTTATAACTGCCAGCAGTTTCCTTTCTCTATAATCAAACTTGGGACAGCAGGGAGATCAAACAGTCAATTCTAAAGGAAATTATCCTGAATATTCACTGAAGGACTGATGCTGAAGCTCCAATACTCTGGCCACCTGATGTGAAAAGCTGATTCATTGGAAAAGACCCTCATGCTGGGAAAAACTGAGGGCAAGAGGAGAATGGGGCAACAGAGGATGAGATGGTTGGATGGTATCACTGACTCAACAGACATAAGTTTGAGCAAACTCAGGGAGATGACGATGGACAGAGAAGCCTGGTGTGTCGCGGTCCATGGGGTCGCAAAGAGTTGAACATGACTTGGCCACTGAACAACAAACACAACAATAATCAAACTATCCATGTTTACATCTTTTTTTTTAAAAATATTTATTTTATTTGGCTGTGTCGGATCTTAGTTGTGGCGTATGAAATCAGCTGCTCCGCAGCATGTGGGATCTCAGTTCCCCAACCAGAGATCCAACCCACATTCCCTGCACTGCAAGGTGGATTCTTAACCACTGGACCACCAGGGAAGTCCCCTCACGTCCATGTCCACCCCTTGACTCCAGATCAACTAGATGACTCTGTGAGTGCCAAAGGAGACCACAGCAACGGTGATGATGATAACATTGGTGCATCTGAGTGCCCTTCTATGTACTGAACAGCATTTTAAGTGCTTCACATGGAGTAATAATCAGAAAATGAAACAGTGCAAGCTCCAAGATATCAATCACAGTAACAATAGATATTTCAGGCACAATGCTTTTTCCCTCTCTACAATTACCTCAACGCTTCTCTTTGTATATGTCCACAACTTTACAGTTTACCATCATTTCAAAATGCTTGTTCGCTTTTGATACCTTAGCACTTCTTTCTGCCACATATTTTTGGCATTAATAATATTCAGCTTAGAACATTATTTCACCTTACCTTCCACTGGTTTTACCCAGAGTAAAAACTCCTCTACAAAACTGCTGACCCCTCACAGCCCAGGAGCACATGGTGTACTATTCTGTAGGCCCCAATCCCAGGGCTGACCTCTCCCATCTCTCTCTGCTACCTAGGTATAGCACAGTGCTTACCACAGCAGGAGACGCACCATACTGACTGCTGCTGAACAAACTTGTAGTCATTTTTATCTTAGTTCCTTATTAAAAAAAATAAATAAGGGAGCAAGGCCTTCTTTTGGGTCCTGGATGAAGAGCCGTCTATCCTGCAGTGTAAGTATCCCTGCATTATGTCTGCAAACAGGACGCTAGGCGTGTGGTTCCATTAAATGCTCAGGAACTAGCACCCAGTCTCCTCCACCGCCCAGCGGGCTCCCCACCGCCGATGCCTTCTCTCACAGAAAGGCGCACACCAGGCAGCCTCGGCCCCCGCCCTTGGTTTCGCGATACCCAGGGGCGTGGGGGGGACCCCCAGCAGGACTCGGGGTACCTTGCCAGTTCACCGTGAGGACACCGCGGGGGGACGTGGGGCGCCGCCTTCTCTCGTCAGAGAAACATCTCAACGACGGACCGACTTTATCTCCACAGCAGAAGATGTCCAAATCCTCTGTGAACAGGAGGGAAGGCAGCCGAGGAGGCTCGGTAAGGTCCGGCACCGACCTAGTTCTCGGCTCTGCAGAAGTCTCCCGTCTGCGTCTCCGCGACCCGGGCTTCCAACAGACTGGCCTCCAGGCCGATGGTCAAACAGCGTGTAATCCATCGCCTCCCCCGCCCCCACCCCGCACGCGATCGCTGCAGGGACCCGCTACCGAAGACCCTGTTCCGCGTCGGAACAGAAAGACCAAGGGGGTAGGCCAAGTCCCTGAGGGCTCAACACAGTGCTTCTTCCTCTGATGCGCTCTAAGCATTGAACTCACACGATAAACTACCTACACCTGCGGCCTGCGGGGAACAAACAACCCAGCCGCCGCCCTACCTGGGGTGCGGGGAGGCCGCCGCCGCCGCTCCGCCACGTCCTGCCGCCGGCGCCCCGGCTGGAAGAGAGGATGGAGAGGTGACCGGGGCGAATCCGTCCCCCGGCCCCTGTCTCCTCCGACTCCTGGGGTCCCCTCCCGCCGCCCGACACGCACGCCGGGCCCTCGCACACGGGCGGCCCCCGCGGACCCACCGGGCACCTTGGGGCACCGGGCCCCAGCACCTTGCGTCATGAAACCGGCTCGGACTCACCGCCCAGCGCCCGGACTGACGCAGCTACGATCCTCACCCAAGTCTTAGCTGGGAACGCCTGCGCGCGTTCCCGCGGTGACGCGCATAGATCCTCCGACGCGCGTGCCCGCGGGACCCGCTCCCCGACGCTGCCGCCAGGGGGTCCCCTCGCGCCCACTCTCCAACCCGCAGATCCAGCTACCCGCGAACCTGGCAGGGCCGGGCCTCACCTCGCTGAGGCAGCCGCCCGCCAGGCCGTAGCGGCTTTTGAGGCGCTCCACCACGAGATCTTGCCCCGGCGGCTTCACAACTCTTGGCTCCATGGCCGCGACCAACGTCGTCTCCCTGGCAACAGCGCGCGGCGGGGCGGGGCTGTGTGGAGAATATGCGCCGTGACGCACGACATGCCCCGCCCCCGGCAGGGACGCTGACTCGTGTTTCTTGGGGAACAGCCCTCGGACTCGTGGAGGGGCGGGCATTGCGGATGCGTGTTACGACGCGCGTACATCCCGGCTCCCGCTTGCCGTCGGCGCGAACGCCGTTGGGCCCGGCTTGTGGGCGTCTGTACAAGTTCGCGGCCCGTGGGGGCGAGATGCGAGCTGGCGCGCGGGGTCATCGTTTCCTTTCCTTCTCGAGGGTCGCGCGCGTTCCGCTGGGGTCGGGTCGAGGCGCCATCCGGGTGTATCTCTCTCGTACGCAGCTCAGACTTGTCCTGGCTGGAGGAGTTGGTTTCGGCTATAGCGTTCGTTTCCTAACCTGGATCCACAGGGCGCCTCGGAGTCTCCCGCAGCCCACAAGGCCCCAGGCGCCTTCTGTCACCCGGGACGCGCCCCGAAACTACGGAGAAGCAGAGCCCTCGGGACCGGGGTGCACGCACCCCCCCCCCTCCAATACACACACAGTCGGGCGTCAGGGTGTCCACTGCGCCCCGCACTCGGACCCCACCTCGGGCGGTAAGCAGGTGCTGCCCCAGGACAGCCTGTTTCCAGACCCCAAACAGCACGACAGCCCCGCAGTCTGAGCACACCGCCGGCGGGGGCTGCGACGAGCACGAGGGACTCCGAGGTCCTACACTGAGCAGGCTGACGAGAATGTACCCCCTGTTGTCCAACTTTTTCCACTAGCCATTTCTAAGTAGGTGTTCAGTATATACCCCACTTGAAAACAGTCCTTTCCTTGGGAGCTCTGGAAATCAGGTGGCAGTCTGAGTTTACAGATATTTAATTATTCTTACTTTGGTTCCAGAATGAACAAAAAATTAAGATGCACAAGTAATGAATTTTTTAAATATCATAGCTGTTAACAATTGTCACTTTATTTTTGCTACAAAATTCACCAGAAAAAGGTACTGCAACAATCTAGTATAAAGCAAATCTTTAACCAAAGAACATGGTATAGACCTGTTTAAAATACTCATACTTTATCACAATAACTGCAAGGAAAAATTCAAGTTCTATCAGAACCAATGCAGTTTGAGGTAGTAGAAACAGATGACAGAAAGGTTTTTTAAAAAGTCTAATTACTCAACTTAAAATGTAAAAATTAATTTAATACCTTTGAAAGGGTGCAGGAAGCTACATATTTTAAGGAAAGAAGGTACTCCGCTTAAAAGATAATTTAACTATACAGGAGGTGCAAGAATTTATAGAAGAGCACTTTGGTTAAGTCTCTGCCCTCTGTGGCTCTACCCATTTACAAGTGAATCTGTTCATAACTGAACACACCAATAGTTTAAATTACCAAATATAGTCCAAATCTGAAATAAAAATTATCCAAGTCATGGTCCCTTTATTCAAACAGTAAGTATATCCATGCAGGAAGTCTAATATCTTAAAAGGAACTAAAATTAAATTGCATATATCATATTCTTTCAATAGTTTGAGAAGGTCTATTGCTTTTAACAAGATTAGTATTCCATTTTAATACAAATATGTCAGGAGTACATAAACACAAGTACACCTGAAAATACACCAGTGTTTAAACTTTTATTTCACACCATGCAAGGTCAATTGTAACACATTAGAAAGTGACAACAGCTATAAGCTGCAATTTTACATTTGTACATTGGAAATGTCCATTTTCAAAAGCTGAACATAATTAATTACCATGTTGTCAAAACAGCTAGGCCTCAATTCAACTTCTATACAGGTAAAATTTACTATGGAAAACAATGATTTTATATCTGTCCACATTCTGTGATAATAATTCTTCGACTAACAGACCCTTTAGGAGAACCAAATGACTCAATCTTTTTCACAGTATCCATACCATCTTTAACAAACCCAAATACTACATGCTTAAAGTCCAAACATTCTGCTTTTTTCAGTGTTATGAAAAACTGAGAATTATTGGTGTCCTGGCCTCGATTGGCCATTGATAGTAAACCAGGACCTGTATGTTTCACATCAAAATTTTCATCTTCAAATTTATCTCCATAAATGGACCGTCCTCCTGTTCCATCATGTTTTGTGATATCTCCCCCCTGAAAAAAAGATTTCAATTAACAGGAATCCCAAATAAAACATTAAAACACATACAGAACTAACCACTGAAGGGTAGGTCCTAAACACCCAGCTTCTCTGAGAATGTAGTTTGAAAACTAAGAAATTTGTGAAAGGAAACAAAAATGAAAAGATCTTTTCCCATCCTTAATTTCTATCAGGTTCAAGGCATTAGAAATATGAACCCTTTTAGGCTGCAAGTTCTTGTGGGGATAGAAGCTGGGGGTGTGGAAAAGCTAAAGTCTACAATTACAGGTAAGGAGAAACACTCAGATTTACTACACTGGTGTGATGCACACTTAAGACTTACTTGGCAAACAAAATCTGGAATCACTCTGTGGAATATGGAGCTCTTGAAACCAAAGCCCTTCTCTCCAGTGCACAGTGCTCTGAAGTTCTCAGCAGTTTTAGGAACAATGTTTGAAAATAATTCCATGGTTATACGTCCCAGGGGCTCATCATCTGCACAAATGTCAAAAAACACCACAGGATTTGTCTCCTTTGAGAACTCTGCTGTCAGTGAATCCTGTCCTTTCTGGAGTTTCAATAAATTCTGTTGACATTCTTCAAATTTTTTCTTGAAACAATCAGCCATTTCTTTAGTTTTAAATCTCACTGCAAGCTGTTCCACTTTGGCTTCTCCATCTGTTAAACAAGGAACAACACAGTGACCTTAGTGTTAAAATAACTTAAAAAATTGTTTTATATATTTGTTGTCAATTTAGAAAAGTCAAAAAACTGGAAAGTAGCATTGAGTGCAGAGCTCACCAGCATAATCTGAGGCAGTCCAAACTAAAGCATTGTTGGAAACATTCAAGGGTTTCAGTTCCATCGTCTTGGTGATGACGTGGTTCGCACACACTTTGAACACCTGGTCTCTCCTCATCAGAATCCGAAAGTAATTCTTCACCGTGTGCCAGAGGATCTTAATGTCTCCAACGCCCCGTTCCTTCCACTGACTGGCCTCTCGATCCCACCTGTAAAGTTTGGCTCTCTCTTTAAATAAAATTTCTTCATCTTCTTCTCCAGATTTTACTTCTACCTGTGACAAGAGATGAAATTACCTATAAGCTGCTGCTTATAAAATACTCATAACAAATTCCAAAGATCCAAATTCCTTCACACACTGACATGAGCAGAATTTGAAAAGAGTTAACATCCTAGGGTTACTAATACAGCGGATTCAGATGAGGCAGGAAAGATTTGTCATTAAATGTCTTCTTTGTACTTATTAACATCCTTCCTCTTTTTGGAAATCAAATACAATCTTTTACAGGAGAGAAGAGGTTTAAAAAAAATCACATTCTTCAAGAAAAATACTATCTACTGATTCAGGTTCAAACTGATGAAAGTAATTTGCTTAAAATAACACTCTTGTCTAGAAAAAGTACAATACACTTTTTATTGAAAGGACTGTGGCAAATATGAGCTTAGATGGGTTTTTAATATTTTGCTCCTTCAATTATGTTACTGAAAACAAACAGGAAAAAATTAAGTTCTTCCCAACAATTTCACACAGAATTTACCAAATAACATTTGTATGTAAATTTTTTTACAAGGATGATTTACATTTTAAGATTGAACTTGTAATAAAGAGCTTCCGTTTGTAATGGCCAATGTTCTGAAAGAAATGCAAACAAGGTCAGCCCTACAAATCAAGCCCATGTTAAGTTTTAAACTTAAAATGTGAAGTTAGTATAAGGTTTTTACTCTTTAATATTTACCTCTGGTAGTGACACTATTGGTTCAAAATGGATATCTTCATTATGAACTACCTCTTCATCACTACCATCTTCATCTTCACCAACTTTACTGGTTGACTGTGCTCCAAATACTGCTGCTCCAGTATTTGCCCACTGGAAATTTTTATCTGATGAATAAATTAGGATATTTAAACAGTGATATCTATTTTAATAAGCTTTTAATCCCTGTTACAGTACTTTATGAATGAATTTAATTTCCAATGATGTGACATACTTCTAACAAAAATGCTTAAAACTGTATTCTCCTGGCAAGTTAAGCTCAAGTGGTGCACACAAAGGAGTGTAGTGACATTTATGCCTGGGTGTACAGACAGGGTTATCTAAGCCTTAGGTCTTAGTGACACTGAACTTTCAGTTATGAAGCAGGTTCTTCATTCAAAGTACGTCCTTTGAAACCTGAAAACCCAGCTCAGCTCCAAGGGTAGTTATTTCATAAAACATTCTATTACATGAAAAAAGTAACTTTAGAGCCTAAGAATGTTCTCCAAGAGGCCAAATCTGCTACTCTCAAAGCAGACTGAATACAAGTTGGTAACTTCTCCACCTCAGCTCTCTTCTAAGGTAAATGGATGGGGTGAGAGCTTCAACTTCTTGCCCAGGTGGCACTGGTGGCCCCAGGAGCAGCTCACTGACCCCACCTCCACCCCGCCCTCTCTCAAGCAACACCATGCTTAATGGGTGAAAAGGCTCCCCACTCCTATGCAGAGGAACAAAGACTTTTCCCTCCCTCACACCCTGGAGAAGGCGAACACTAAATGCTGTGTTTTCCACATCTCAACTGTGACAACCCAGCCTGCTAATATTAATACATTCCCCACTATCTTATCTTAGAGGAAAGAAACCTCTCAACTCTTCATCGCTTTGCTGACTGACAAACAACTGCTTTCTAATCCTACGTCTGATACAAAAACTCAGGAGAAGGCAAAAATTGTCACGGATCAGTTAAAAACTCAGCACCTTGAAGAAAGAACAAAATGAGTGTCTAATGAAACAGTAAATTCTTCTAAGACAGGTTTAACGGGGAGAAAAAAACCAGGAGAAAAAAAAAGTCGTACAAATAAATAGCAAACGAATGCTCAAACAAAAGCACCATCTCAGATTGTGTGGGGGCTTCCTGAGAATAGTAAGCACAGAACCTAGTTGATTCATAGGTGTAGGGCTTGAAAAGAACTTGTTCAGGGAACTCCCAAGCAGAACAAAATTTTCAATTACCCCAATACCCTGAGATATACGGCAGAAAACCTCAAAATTCCTCTAAAGCAATGGTTCGTAACATTGGGTGCATATTAAAATCACACCAACAGCTCCTATGAAATACCAGTGCCTGGGTCCCACACTCAGAGCCCAACATAACTTAACTATCAAGTGTTCCTTCTACCCACCCCTTTAAAAAGCTCCCAGGAATTCTAATATGAAGCAGAGAACTGTAAACCACTGCTTTAAAGGAGCAGGAAAAAGAATTTATTCAGTATAAGTATAAAGATAAGTCTATCAATAATCAATATCAACAACTGTATTCTAGGTAGCAATACCTAGGAAGCTTCCACTCTGGGTTTAATGGAAAAATTACAAAATCTCAAGGAAATATGATAAAATGTCAGGCACAGGGAAGCAGCAGATAAACAGCTGTTTCTTATTTTCTCTTAGTTTCCGCATGAAATATTACACAAAAGACAGAGTGACTGGTTGACCTGTGTGAAGATGACTTTCAGGAGAAACAGAGAAAAAAGGAACAAAAGAAAAGAAAGTGAGACAAAAATAAAATGAACAGATGAAGAAAAAGCAATCACCACAGAAATAACACATAATAGAAGAGGAGAAAGAAGACTCCTCTGGGCTTAAAACCAACCAAAACAAAAAGTTTAAGATCAAAAAAGTCCACACAAGGCCAGAAATATGTTTCAGAAGCAAAAAATCATTCTGATGAAATTGACCTTCATTAAAAAAAAAATTTAAATCCTACAAGCCCTTAGTCAAAGGCTAAAGTATTACAAATTTACAAGTGTGAAAACTCTCCATGAAAATATATGAAATGGATTCCAGGGGATTTACAGTTACAAAATACTATTCTGTGCTTATATTATTAGCACAATATAAACTAAATAAAGTAGACATTCAATACATAAGAAAACTAATCGTAATTTAAAGGAAAGTAATGACAAATCTGGAGATAAAAAAAACAAAAGGAGAACTGATAAAACCAAAAGCTACTTCTCTGAAAAGACAAAGCACAAATTCCTGTTAGATCTAAGGACACAAACTAAAAGGTGAAGCTTGGAAAAAAAAAAGAGCTTGGTGGGTAATCTCACTGAATCAGCAGGTAACTCAGGGCAAGCCTCCCACATAGATGTGGAGCTGTGCTATGTCAACTTTACTGCACAACACTGATGGAGTATCAAGCAACCTAACACATCAGCTTTTATTTGGCTTTTCATTGGTGGATAATTGTACCCATTCTATTGCTGTATTTGCTGACCTATTATCCTGTGACTTCAAACTACTAAATAAATTAAAAATAAAGCAATGTGACATCAATGAGGCTATGAATTCCAAAGTAACACAACATCTGAAGGTGATTTCTTAAAGTTTTATATGTTTCAATAAATGACGGAACTGTGAAACAAGTAAAATATGTGAGATGGAATAACACTATTTTGAATTAATAATGTAATTATTTATCTTCAATAAAATTTATTCTGCAAATCAAGCATTAATTCAATTTCGGTGGTGCTATAATTTGTTATATGAAAGATATTTAAGAATAGGAAAGTATAGTATGCCATAAACAAGGAAAAGGATTATTTTCTACAGATGATACCAAAACAGACCAAAATTAGAAACCACTGGAAAAGATGGGAAAGCTCACCAGATATAAATTAGCACAACCTTTATATGAAAAATACAATCAAGGATAATGCAAGAATAGAAAACTTCAAAGTCATCTCCTTAAAACTTACAGATGCATATCTTGAAATATTAGCAAATCAAAAGTATAACTAGAAGAACAATCCCAAAGTTACTCCAAAACTGGAGGGAGGGTTCTGCATTTCAGGATGGGCAAGACTAGCACAAGTTACAATGAATTAAGAGAAAATTCTTGGTGAGCAACAACCCTGCAACAAAGGACTCACCCTCCAGGGGTGCCCACTTCTGTAACACAGTCACTGAAGCCTCGCCTCCTAATCTTACCTTTGGATCCAAAAGCAAAATCCCCAGAATTACTGGAAGCCAAGTCTGCAAATGACAGCCCTGGACCACTTCCAAATCCAAACGTAACTGTTTTGCTTTCCACTGGCAAAAGGGAAAGAGAAATTTAGTATTTCATTTAACATATGTTGAACATCAAAGATTTACCCAGGACCCAAAGGGAAGGGGTATGTGTGTGTGTATGCTGGGAAGGGTAGGACCTGCTATACTACTGATGTGGTGGGGTGGGGGTAAGGAGTATTTATAATCTAGTTATTTCTCTGAAGAAAACTTACAAGTTTACAGGTACTATTTATTCTCAATGAACAATACACCAGAAGCAGCATGCTCAAAATCATTTAAAAAAATGAGATGTACATCTATACTAAGAGAGCTACACAGCTTCTGCTTCACATGGTCTAGTATTATCT
>NW_011495046.1:5630468-5669362 GCF_000754665.1 Bison bison bison
AAACATTCATTCCAAGGATTTCAGGAAATAGTTATGTAAAGATTCTGTGTTCACTAAGAAAACTGAATTACCTCATGCCCCTTAGTACATCTCAGTTTAAGAAAGGGAATTCCTGGAGGTACATTTGAAGGTATCGTCTCAGAACCACAGGTGTACCTTATGCAGAAATGCATACCTACAAGGTTGCTATAAACATACATCAAATTTTACCTTGGCTTGTAGAATCTGCATCATTTTCCTTTCTAGTAGATAAATCCACAGGTTTGTCAACAGTTCCAGAAGAAACTGATGGTGAGCTAACAGATTTGGTAGTAAACTCTGGCTCTTCAGATTTACACAAAAATGGCACAGTCACTTTAGTGTCATCTGTACACATGCCATCAGCTGAGCTAGCTATGTTCTCGTCCTGGGATTTCTGCAAAGAGAAAGTAACAAATAACTATGTCATTAAATACTAAGTGACAAAAAGGATCATATACTCTATTTTACAATAAACAGATGATATGGAGTTCGGGACAAAATGGAGTAAGCATACTTTTCTCTCTACCATGTTACCGTACCTCCAGTCTCTCCAGCACCTGCAACTGAACTAGATTGAAAAGGACAAAGCAAGCAGAAGCCGCTGGGAAGTGGATGAGAGCAGGAGGACCAAGAATCTTGAGACATGAAGCAATGTGAAGTCTACCAGCGAGGAGCACCAGGTCTGGTGATGAGACCATGAATACTTCAGCTTCCAGGGGCCAGCCTATCCGGGTCCACAAGCCACAGCAGGAACCTGAAAAGGCATTGGCCTGAGCCAACTGTCCCCCGTAGTTGCTCCTGCTGGTGCTGAGCCACGAGCCCTGGCACATACTGCTGGGGTACTGCCACCAAGGATGCAGGCCCTGGGCCCTGGGGCCTGTTGTTCAAGCGGCCCACCCCCAGCCAACATGGCCAGCCCCTGCCTTGGGGGCCATCTCTGCAAGGACCGAGAGCACACAACCTCCTCTGAAACTCCACCCCAGGGCAAAGATGGCTTCCGGAAATGGACGGTGCTGAGCAGGAGGATGGCTAGGCAGAGAAGAAGAAAAAGGGAGGTTATGACTGGGCCCCCTCGCTGACCTGCTTCCTACTGCTTACAGGGTCGTCCCAACAAAAGAGCACTGAACCTGAGTGAAAGGGTTTCTAGCCGGAGCTGCTGGACAGCATCAAGAGATGAAATTTTTTCTCTGACTGTCCCCTCGTTATGGCAGGTGGTCCCCGGGTATAAAAAAGACTGGAGAGACAGGCAAAGTGACATCAGAAATTCTGGTCTTACCAAATCCACTTTTAATCAAGACTGTAAAATGTCCTCTGAAGAAGACATATTTACAGTAAACTTCTGTGTTTAACTTAGGAGAAAAAAGCCTCTCAAGCCCTGAGGGACAGTCTTGTAGTAAGAACCTGGTGGGTTTTCTCCTGCCCCCACACATCAACCCACTTCCCCGCAGGGGTACAGAGCTGTCCAAGAAACTGGGGCTGCCAACAGCACAGATGGAAAAGCATCAAAGAAGAGTTGGCTTTCTTTGGCCAGGGATGGGGAATGTCATGAAATGATCTGTGTGTTGAAAGATCAGACAAACTCTGAAAGCTTCTAACAATGTTCCAAGAGGTAAAGACAAATACTCTTAAGACAAATGAAAAGAGAGTTGTCAGGCAAACAAATATAAACCATAAAAGAAAATCCAAAGGGAATTTAGAATTGAAAAATACAACAGAAATTTAAAAATTACAGAATGCTCCATTGAACCGCAGCAGCATACATTCCTCTCAAGTGCATATGGAACACTTAAGAAAGACCACGTTCTAGGCTACAGAACAAACCTCAGCAAATTCAAGAGAATGGAAATCATAAATATAAGTATATGCTCAGTCCATAATGGAATTAAACTAACAATCACTACAGAAATATAGCTGGGAAAAAAATCTCCAAATATCTGGAGATTAAGCATTACACTTTTAATACACATGCTGAAGTCTTTGGACAAATTAACAGAGTCCATCAACACTGATCCATGGATAGTAAACAGGCATTAAAACATTTTAATGACCGTCTCAACTTCAGCAACACTATTATGCCCACAAATGCGATAATGCAGATGAAATGGACCAACCAATTCCTCAAAAAAAGTAAACTGACAGAACAGATAAAATGAATTGGCCTATATTTATTAAAGAAAATGCATTAATATATCCTTGCCAAAAAAAAAAAAAGTACCAGGCCTGGTGGTTTCAGTGGTTAAGTTCTATCAAATATTTAAGAAAGAAATATCACTAATTCTACAGTGTGTTCCAGAAAACAGAAGCAGATGGAACACTCCCTAACAAAGTACATGCAACAAAAACTGACAGGAGCAGCAGACATGCTGGGCAACACTCTGTCAATCATCAACATCACAAGTAGATGAAAAATTAGCAAGGATACACTGGACTTGGACAATACAGCATCAACTGATTTGATCTATTTAAAAACCTATTTTCCATGCAAAACAACAACAAAAAATTACATTCTTCTCAAGTGTACAATGAGCACCCACTGAGACAGTCTTCACGAATTCAATAAGAACTGAAATTATTCAAAATACGTTTATAGACAATGGAATTAAACTATAAATCAGTAACAATGACATGTGGAAAATAGAATATTCAGAAGAAATATACTTCTATCCAATGCATTTGTCAAAAAGAACGTCTCAAGGAAAATTAATAGTTTGAACTGAATGAAAGTGAAAATATCACATATTAAGACTTGTAAGATAGAGCTAAACAGCTTTTGGAGGAACTTAAAATGTTTATTAGAAATGAACTGTCTTAAATCAGTTAATTTAAGCTTCGACTTAAACTAGAAACTAGAAAGAGCAAAATAAAACAACATTCTTCAAGGATTAATGACAGTGAATGTACAATGTCCGGAATACCAGCTGGTGACAGAAAGGAATACACCATCACTACACACAGTGACTGGGCCACATCTCAGAGGCACTGTGCTGAGTGAGAAAAGTTCGTATCAGAGCTTACAAACTGTATGATTCCATTCATTCCAGTCTGGAAAAGGCAGAAACACAAGCAGATCAGTGGCTGCAGAGACAGTAGGGCAGAGACAGTAGGAAAGAGTCAGTAGGAAGGAATTCTTTGGGGTCTGGAACTATTCTGTACGCTGCCTACGGTGGGGATTACAAGAATTCAGCCATGTTTAAGAACTCACAGAAAACATACATACAACAAAAAGTGAATTTTACTTATGATAAACTTGAAAAGTTAATACAAATGAAAAAAGTCATTATTTCCTAATGACTGAAACACAAGGAAACGATAGTCCATTCTGTTTGTGTCAAATGACTTAGGCTATCACAGTAGTATTATTTATTATAGCCAAAAAGAAGAAACAACACAAATGGGCATTAAACACATGAATGGATAAATAAAATGTGGTAAATTCATACACTGGAATGTTATTTGGCCATAAAAGAACCAAGTACAGATAAATGCTACAATGTGGATATATCACAAAAACTTACTAAGTAAAAGAAGCCAGACACAAAGGACCACATATTATGATGTTTATATGAAATGTCAGGTAAATCAGAGACAGAAATGGTACATCAGTGGTTATCCAGGCCTCGGAGAGACAGGCAGAAATGGGAAGGGTGATGACTGTTAGAGGTTAACAGGGCTTCTTTTGGGGATGATGAAAATGGGTGAATTAAACAACAATAAATGTCACCCCCCAAATGCAGACTAGATTACTTGGGAGGGGAATGTCATAATTCAGCTCCTAACACATCCTCCACTTAAGAGGCCATGAACAAGAATTTCCTGTAGACAAATCCAAAGGCTGCTCCCTCGTTCAGCACTGCACCCTGACCCTCGGCAGTCCCAGCACACAGTCAGCACCTAACCACAGCATGCTCAAGCACTTAAAGCCAGGAGTGCGTATGTCAAGAGTTCATGTAGTTGGGGATGAATCAGTGTAAAGCAGGAAAGATGTGTCCTAAAAGGACATCATCTACATCCACCCACAGAACATTTTAGTTTAATGGCTGTTAGTTCTGTTTCACCTCTATCAAAGGGCACTCTCCTCCAAAATTACAATTCACTGAAACAATTTTTTTCCCACCCTGATAATGACTTACCACATTTAACTTCTGTGGCAAAAGGAGCCCCTAGGATTTTTATTTAAAGAACACTGTAAATGTTACAGGATATTTTACAAAAAGATTTTAACTTATAACAATGATAACTCAACAGTCACTTACTTTTTAAATATCTTAAAAAGGTATTTTAATTGCTATAAACAGCACAGTACACTGACAAAAGACACCAAATCCTGTGTACACTACGAGTAGGAAAAGAATAAACACTGTACAACTCAGCATGTGCACTAGCGCTGAGATTACTTCTCAGTTCTCTTTTTAAGGCTTGAAATACATAAAAAAAAATAAGTTTCTTTTTCAGTTTTGCACACAGAAAAGTGAAGCCATATTTAACTGCACTGTTCACTTAGTATGACTGGACTGTATCTGCCAAGTGAATGACTGCACGCTAATGCCTCCAGCAGCAGCGATTAGAGGTGACTGACAGAAACCACACACTGTGTACTGCCACTGAGACAGGGAAACGGCTGAGTGAAGGAAATACATTTCGGATTCAGCACAGCTGAATGCAGAAACTTCAAATAGCACTTCCAAAAATAAACCTATTTGGTTATAAATGAGGGAGGGCTGTGTCTACATTAGCTCTTGTGCACTGATGAACAAGTTTACACCTACGGAAGAGCTGGCACAGCCTCGGTTGACAGCTGCGAAAGCAGGCCAGCTACTCCTCAGGGTCAAACGGACAGTGAAGGGCAGTAAGTCTTCCAAAGAGCAGGCCGCAGGCTGGGCCATCTCATTCTCTTCTCATGTATCCATTAAAGAAAACACTGCATTCCCAACTCCAGGACCTACTTTATTTTTACCATATTTCCAACAATTTTTTAAAAAGTATTTCTTGAGGAGCAAGGAACCATTCTGATTATGTCAATACTGTAAACAACTATAAACAATGACTAGTTTTCTAGTTTCTGTGGAACACAAATTCATACACCAAGGCGCTGACAACTATTAAAATGACTACACTTGAACTAAGAAAGTAGTCAAATCATGAACTTACCAAAAGCAAAATATACAGACCATGGGAACTAGGTTTCAAATGCTACTTCCTATCCACTCTGCCCACTCCAGAATCACGTAACCGGCACAAAAAGTGAAGCACTTAATTCCATTCTTGGTACGGCAGTAGACCATGTCAGGGACATGAGCATCGTCCATGCTACCACCCCAACTTCTCAAACCCAGCACACATGCAGCAGTGACACGTGGGTCTTCTGGTCCTCTGCCCAGAAAACAGTTTCTCATCCTCTAGCCAGAGCTGACTGAGGCGCCACCCACTTGCCGGATGCACCCTACTGTTATCATGTGCTAAGAACACTCTAGTTTATTGCCATCAACAAAGGCGACTGAGCCAGAAGGAATGCCAGAGACAGTCTTACTTGCGCCTCCTGCACTTTCTGAAGCTCTGACTGAAAGTCTTCCGCATTTCCATTGTCCTCATCAGTGTCACTGCAGATGCCACAAAAAAACGTAGGCGGAAGCTTGAGTGTGTCTGCTTTTGCCTTCTCTTCAACTGTTGGCTTCTTTTCCCAAACAATAACACATTCTTTCTCATTATCTGAAAATCCAGGCAATGCAAACAAAGGAAAGGTAAGATAAAAGTAGATGAAGCCCAACCAACTCCACAATAATGGCCCACAATGTCACCTACAGATTAAAGACCCAAACAATAAGACCCTGGATGCTAATGGAGAACTAGCACCACCAGGAATGATGTTTTCCCTTCACATTACTTTTAAATATTTTAAATCACCATGGCAAAATTGGTAATCACCAATGTGACCAGATTGGGAGATTCCTTTAAACAGAAGATTTTTAAAAAACACTTTAAATTACTTGCTTTAATGTTACATACCTGTTACATTTTCTTCTGACAGTCTACATGTTTCTGAGTCATCCAGATACAGTTTTCCATTGAGTTTCTTGACAGCTGTGTCGAAATCTTCATCTTAAAGTATAATTTATTTTATTAAATAAAAGAATTTGCAGTAAATTTCAGGAGATTTCCCAGCCAGGAATCTAGGAAAATCATCTGCAACTTCCCATCCACTCTCCCTTACTCTCTACATCCAAATAGCAACCAGTTTCCTGATTCTACACCCAAACGCCTAGTCTGAGCTGCTCTGGCATTTCGGGGCTCCGAATGCCTCTATCCAGTTCCTACAACCCAGTCCTCTAAATCACTGCCTGAATGTCCTACCGAAATTATTTTGAGACCATAAGCCCCTGCCTGAGAACTCAGATGGGGCCCACAGAGCTCGCCTACTCAGACCCCGTTCCTGCCGCATGGCTCAGCCACCCATCCCTCTGAGACTCCAGGGAAATCAGAACTGCTTTCAGTCCCCTCAGAACGCCTGCCCTGTTCACAGCAGACACGGAGGGAATGCGAACACACGAAGGCAGCTCTTCTAACCATGACACCCACGGACAGTTCACACACATTTAGAATCAACACGGACCTGCACAAACAGCAGGGGTGGGGGCTCCAGGAGGCTTAAAGTAACTTCATGAGCCCCGTTCACTATGATGAGCATGAACAGAATGCTCTATAGCAACAAGAGACTCACCGTCCTCCTCCTCTTCGCTGATGTAGTCTGGCCTGTTCTTATAGCAGAAAAACGTAGGGGGAAGCTGAAGTCTGCTTGCAAGAGCTCTTTGCTCAGGGGTCGGGGTTAGCTCATACACAATGAGAACATCATCATCAGAGGGAAGATCCTCAGGTTTTTTCCTCTCTTCCACTACAAGACAAATCAGAAAGACTGATAAAGACAAGGTGGTAGGTAATTAATACCAATATTGTAACTAAAATAAAAATCCTGGAACTTCATTTTTAGGTTAAAACATCATGCTGATGAAAACACACACACTCTGATGTGGACACAGCTCAAAACCCTGAGAGTTAGAAGCCTGAGGAAATGTTCTATCAGAACCCTCAGTGAACACAGAATCGCCTTAATAACCAGGAAAGAAATCCTACTTTCAGTAACTAATCACTGAAGAAAATACTACTGATGGCTATAAATTAGTGCTGCCATAACCATACTTGGCATACTAAATGGTTTAGCAAAATACCCATGCATTTGAAACAACTGAAAAAAACTAAAGAAATCATGAGCAAATATTAGTATAAATACAAAACTAACTCAAAGCCAATCCCAGTGAGACCCCACAAAGAAAGCTAACAACTGCCAAGGCTGGTGAGTGATTAGAATTACATCCACTTTCCTGTATTTCCAAGCATGATAACATTAAATTAAACCTGTTACCCTCTGGGTAAATCATACTGTAAGAATCTAAGACAATGTCTGTTCGCTGAAGAACCATGACCACCACCACCACCACCACCACTACCAAAAAGGCAAAAGATGGGGAGAAAAGGAACTCTTCACACAATAGGTTGTGGTCTATAAAAAAGGACTTCTAACAGAGCAAGCAAAGTCATGGAGCATGGCTGTGAAGCACTGCAAGTACAACCAGTCCAAAGTGAGATATACTCCAAGTGGGAAAACACACACAGGGTTTTGAACATGTGGAAAAAAGAAAGGGGGATAATTTCATTTTTCATACTGATCAGAAGTTGAAATGGTACTCTGGATGTAATGGGCTAGGCTGAATAGATTATTAAATTTAACTTCATCTGTTTCTCTTATTTCATCTGTTTCCTTTTATTTTCAAACATGCTATAAATTTTAAAATTACATATACAGGTCATACTTTATTTCTACTGGATGATACTGATCCAGAAAACAGCTCTTCTCAATGCTGAAGGAGCCCTTCACTCACCCTCCTTTGTTACAAAAACTCAGCATCAGTTCCTGGCCAGGCCCCACGAGAGGACACTGTGAGACAGACTCCTGTTAATGAGACGGCCTCCTTGGGCCTAAGTCCCCATCTCTTAAGGTCCTCTGAAACCAGGACGTTCTCGCACCTGAGAACCGGGCTCTTTGTCCCGCAGCAGTACATCAGTGCATTTGCTCCCAGACCAGGGCTCTTCGCCTAGGATCCACAGAGTCTGTGCACCAATATGTACCATTCACACACAAACACACACACAAAGGCCACACAACTTTTCCAAAGATTGCATCCTTAATCGTAAACATAAGAGCTGCTGCAGTTAGGAGCACAACCTGTGTACTTTACAACTGAGCTCCTAAAATCACAGGTGGTCACTTGATCACTGTAGCTGTCTGGCACTCGAGACACAGCTGTGATTCTGGGGGTGAGTCTTGGTCTCCACAGCCTACTCCTGAGGGTCTCTCACAGAGCCTACTGCTGAGTCCTCTACCCAACTCCACTCTAGCATGACTCCACAAGGGCCTGCTCTAACTGGGAATAGCGAGATATGGGGGAGCTCTTCCAATAGGGCCAACTTCCACACACAGGATCTTTGTCAACCAGGGAGCCTAGGTTCCCTGTGGTCCACATGCTGCTGCCACTGTGTCTGGACTCAGACAGACAGTGATGGTTAGGTGATACACAGGTACTTCACTAATCACAGGAGAAAACGATGATGTACAAAACAGACACGGTAAAGACCACAGAGATCCACCTCGAAACAACAGAGTATAACATGTGAGAAAACATGACATCCAAGTACAGAGAGCAGCATTATGGGGTCATGATAGCCTTGTCACATGCACGCTGCAGCATCAGGCACTTGATCTCACACAGCCAGTTACACTGCTGAGCACCAGCAGCTGCTGACAAGCGGACACCCTAGCATACTGCCAGTGCCAGCTCTGTACCTCTGTTCTCAGGCTGTGAGGAAGGGGTGCTGGTCCAAAAAGCCATTGGATTAGATTTAAAAAGGCTAAAATTAAATCCTAGAAAATAAAGAGTATTTCATTTTTGAACATTTTGAGAATTAAAATGAATGCAATTTTAAGATATAAAAGCCAGATTCCATCCATTTACACCAGTGTGGCTGTCCCACGCATCCACCTATCCTATCCCAAGGCTTTCATTCTTTGCTCATTGCCAGATTGCTCAGTGGCCAGATTGCCTTACCTAAAATGTGAGCATGCAGTACCGTCCAAGAACATAAGAATAGTAACTGCAGAACAAACTTACTGAAACCACCAGCTTCGAGTGAACCCTCACGATTTGAGTGCTAGTGGCCTTAAGCTGGACCCAGTGCTGAGCTGAGTTCTTGTGCTCTGCTGACAGACATGTCT
Organism: Bison bison bison; assembly: GCF_000754665.1. Taxonomy (NCBI): domain Eukaryota; kingdom Metazoa; phylum Chordata; class Mammalia; order Artiodactyla; family Bovidae; genus Bison; species Bison bison. The sequence goes on from NW_011495046.1 coordinate 5,639,812, forward strand.
CCCTGAAGCTGACATCTCCTCAACAACGTGTACACACGCTCTCTGCTGCTGCTGAACACTCACCACTAAATTGGTTTAGGGAAGAAAACAACCCACACAAACATATTTTGGGAAGGAAAGTGGGGAGGGAGAGAGGGGGAAGAGGAAGACAAAGTCTGCCTCATCTAAAGACCAAGTGCTTACCCTTTTCTGGAGTTTTAAACGTGTGGCTGGTTGAGAACTGCTCCTTCAGAAAAGCAGGAGAGGTGTTTTTGACTTTGCCATCAGAAGCTGATTTGAGATCAGAGTTCTGTGACTCCTGGAGACCACCAGGTTCCACTTTTCTCTCAGATCCACTCTGGGCTGCAGAACTGGCTTCACTACTGTTATTTTTCAGAGGTGTGTTAAAACTAAATCCAAACAAAGATCCAGTAGCTGAACTGTTGCCAAATGCAAATGGTTTTGACTTCTCACTGCTAAAAATGCTTTTAACAGACTCAGAACCAAATACAAACTTTGGGGGTGAAACCACTGCTTTTGTTGTTGGTTCAGGGGTGCCAGACACCCCGCCAACTTCTGAGGTTGTGTCTGCTGCATCATCACCCTGAGACAAATCAGTTCGTTCTCTGGTGGTTTCTTCCAGCACAGCGACAGCCATTTTCCCACAAGGTGACTCCCTGGGAGTGGCTGAACGAGCGACGTGAGGTGTTATCAAAAAATCTTTTTCTTGGGCCACTTTTGCTTCATCAAATATTTTCTTAAACGAGTCTGCAACATCCTGTAGTTTAAAACGAACAGCTAAATGTTCTATTTTTCTTTCTCCATCTGCAAAATCACATGCAGTCCACACCCACACTCTTTCGGTCCCTTTCATATTTTGCAAAGTCATGTCTGGAGTTATTCTGTGGTTGGCACAAAGTTTTAATACCTGGTCCCTTCTCATCACTATACGAACTTGCTTGTTTTCATAATTCTGTAAAATCTTTATATCGCCGATGCCTCTTTCTTTCCACTGACCAGCATCTTTATCATACCTGTAGAGTTTGGCTCTGTGACTAAAAACAACTTGTTCATTTTCCTCCCCACTGGACACCTCGACTAGATCAGGCAAAGGGACAACAGGCTCAAAGTGCTGTCCGTCTCTCTCCTCCTCCTGAGTGACATCGGAGTCTTCGTCCGTGCCCACTGAGGCCCCACTCTGATTCAACTTGCCAGGGGACTTGGACGGGCTCAGAGCAGACTTGAAGCTGAAGTTAAAGCCGGTGGTCGACTCGCCAAAGCGGAAGAGGTTTTTTCTTACGGGGCTGCTGGCCAGTGGGGAGGCGTGCACAGAGCTGCTGCTCACGCTGTCATCCAGGGCATCCTCCCTGAGGTCATAGTTGTCCCACTCCAGGGTGGGCCCAGTGGTCTCAGTGTTTGGTGCGCCACTCACATCTGCAGCAGTGGTAGCTCCTGCTCTGGAATCCTTACTCTCTTCATCACTGACTTTTGTCTGATCGTTTGTCAAAAATGTTTTGAAATCTTTTAGCCCACTCTTCATTTCTTCCGCTCTCTGTATTAACTTGGCAGCCCTGCCAGTATCCACAAGCTTATGGGGAGTCTGCAGGGGAATGTCTAACAGAAGTCGCTGGCATTCCTCAAATTTCTGCTTGAATTCTTCAGCCAGTTCAGGTGTCTTGAATTTTGCCGCCAGCTGCTCGAGTTTGGCATCGCCATCAGAAAAGTCACTGGCTAACCACATCCAAGCCCTGTCCGAGCCGGAGAGGGGCTTCAGGTGCATGGTGGTGGTGATCCAGTGGTTGGCACACACCTTTAGCACCTGTTCCCTCCGCATCAGCATCCTCAGTTTGCCGTTGACTTCATTTTTGAGGATTTTTAAGTTCCCCAAGCCCCTTTCTTTCCACTGACTTATCTCAGCATCAAACCTAAATAATTTCACCCGCTGTGAGTAAAGAACTTTCTCATCTTCCTCTCCTGTGACCAGCTCCACTTTCTCAGGCATCTGGACGACTGGTTCAAAATGGATGTCGTCACTGTCCTCAGTCTTATAGGCATCATCATCTTTCTCAAGGTCAGCACAAGCGTCCGCTTTATCAACTAGTTTACTACTTTGTGATGAGAATAACTTCTCTCCAGCACCTGAAAATCCCTTGAAATTGGGGTCTTTTTTGCCAAACTGAAACCCTTCTCCTGAATTTGACTTGGCAAGATCTGCAAAGGTGAAAGTGCTGCCAGTCTGACCAAAGACCACAGTACTCCCGTCTTTCTGACCACCAGTGTCCTGAGCCTGACCACCAGTGTCCTCTCCAAAGGACTTTTCAGTAGTCTTCTCCTGATTTTCTGTCTCCTGAATGCCAAATTTAAACCCACCAGCAGACGCAGGGGAAGAAAAACTAAATCCTTCCTTTGCTGATTTAGAGTCTGTATTAGAAGAACTCTGAAATTTAAATGAAGGTGCATTTTCCTGATCCACGTGCCCAAATTTAAATCCCTGTTCTGCACTGCCGAACTTAAAGGCTTTTTCTGAAAAGTTACTCTTAAATCCTGTTCCTGTCTGACTTGCACAGGAGTTACCTGCCTCAGCTGTGGAGCCCACAGGGAAACTGAGAGGCACTTCAGCAGCAGGGTTCTGGGTTGGGTTAGAGGCACCACAAGCCACACATTTTGGAGAACTTCCTTCATTTCGTATCAAGCAGACATCGCAATCCCACTGTCCCTCCTTCTTGGCGAACAGCCCCTCAAGTCCACTCTTTGGAGCCTTGACTGTCTCTGAAGAAGCAGGTGCCGGAGCAGCAGAAGCTGGCGGATTCTGACCTGGGTTCTGACAGGCCACACACTCGGCCATGCTGGCCTCATTTTGCACTGAGCAATCCCACTGTCCTTCCTTCTTGGTGAAAACGCCTTCAAATCCACTCTTTGGAGTCTTGCTTGTCTCTGAAGTACCAAACTTTAACGAGGCAGGTGCTGGGGCAACGAAGGCAGGTGAACTCTGTTTCCGTGGAGTCTGACAAGCCTCACATTTCACAGAACTTCCTTCATTTCCTATCAAGCAAACACTGCAATCCCACTGTCCCTCCTTTACTGAAAAAACAGATTTGAAATCACTGCTGGCAGCCTTAGGAAGATCTCCCTGGCCAAATTTAAAGGAAGGTTGCTTAATAAGTGGAGATTCACTTTTGCTAGCAGGCTTTTTATTCTGACACGCAATGCATCGAGACACAGTGGGTTCATTTCTTACTAAACAAACACCACAGTTCCAGTGACCTTCATTCTTTAGAGTCACCAGTGCAGATCTACCAGGAGTATGTTCTGAGCCGGGTTTAGGAGTAGAGATAGTTTCAACTAATGGTGGGCCGAGGAGCTCCTTACTGCCTGGGTTTAGATTCTGGCAGGATACACACTTCTTGGCAGTTGCCATGTTCTTCAGTGAGCAGCTGTTACAATACCACCAAGATCCTTCTTTCTTTGCAACCTGAAATTCAAAATTCATAGTTACACCATCAGATTTGTCAATATCCTTACTGTCATGACCTGTGGGTTCTTTTACAGTTTTCGTGGCCTGATGGGTGGTTGTGGCTACATTTGCTCCTGAGGCTTTCAACAGGCTCTGGGCCTCTTCAAACTTGCACTTGAAAAGGGCTGCCTCCTCAGGCGTCTTGAACCTAATGGCCAGCTGCTCTGGTTTGGGCGACTCGTCGGCATAGTCCACAGCATACCACACAAAGGACCTGTCTGAGCCGGCGTTAGGGGCAAGGGCCATGTCTGGGCTGATGTAGTGATTTGCACAGATCTTTAGCACCTGCTCACGTCTCATGAGCAGGCGGATTTTACCGGAGGTTTTGTGCCTAAGGATCTTAACATTGCCGATTCCACGCTCCTTCCATTCTCGGGACGCTGCATCGAAGCGATACAACTTTGCACGATTGCAGAAGAACTCCTCCTCATCCTCCTCGCCAGTCCTCACTTCGATCTTGTCAGGAAGAGGCACCACGGGCTCAAAGTGAGGGCCGTCGTCTTCCTCGTCCCCCTGTGCGCTTCCCCCGTCAGCATCGTGACCCTTGCTGGCCGGCTCCGTAGCAGGCACTCCAAACACTGATTTCCCTGGGCTGTAGAAAGTAAACATATCATCACTACGTCGAAAACCAGAATTCTTTGGCTGATTTGTACCCATGTTCTCAGTAAATGAAATTCCAGGCACATTTTTGCTTCCAAAATTGAACGTATTTCGAGGTCCCATGTTTTGAGCAGCTTTTGGTCCACTGTACCCATCTCCCTGCAAAGGTTTATCTGAAGTCAGCAGACCTAATAGGCTTTCATTATTGTTGTAAGTTGTAGCAGGGGGCTGTGCCACAACCTGTGGTGAGGAAAACGTGAAGTCACCATCATTTGACTTGAAATTTGAATTAAATTTGAAAGGAGTCGGCTGTGTTGTATGTGCAGGTGCTGCCAGAGATGGCCTCATTCCTTCACCAGGCACCGGCTGAACAAAACTGGTTTTTCCAAATTCTAAAACCTTAGGTTCTGCAGATCTTGAAGCATGTGCTGCAAGTGGAGGTTTTGTAAAATAACCTGGTTCTGGCAAAGGTGGATTTGTGCTTGTTTGTTGAACATTGTAATTAAAGTAATCATCGCCCCTGGGTGATAGAATTCCTGTCGCAGGAGACTCAAAACGCAATGGGGGGCCATACATGTCTTGAGAGAACATGCACGCTGATGAGCTCTGCACGGGTGGTGTGTGCATCTGCTGGGGGTAGCCGTAGACGTGCTGCTGAGGTGGAAGCCTGTTCATGCCATAAACCGGCCCCTGGAAAAAGACAAAGTGAAAGCTTTTGTAGGCTGTCTATAAAACTATAGCTTACCTCGATACAAACCAAATCTCATGAACCTCAAACATGCATATAAATATACCACTAGAGCATACACTGCGTTAAGAGAAGACATTGCTACAAGGACACTTACAGCTCTAGTTCTCGGCATGACCCAAAAATTGCCTTAACCAAAGACAGCATCTTACACATCTAATTATACCTTCCTGACTCCTAAACGTGGTGTCCAATGATGTTGATAATGATGATGATGACGATGAGCGCTGACATTTGTTAATGTGCCACCTAGGCATAATTTCAAGTTCTGTACACATAGGATCTCATTTAACAATTCTCAAAACCCTACAAACTAAGGCACTAGTATCATTCTATACATAAGGCACAGAGAAGTTAAGAGCCAGGGCCTGGATGCACCCAAACCCCAGTCTCTGCCCGGCTCTGCTTGGGCTGGTCTTCATGGACACTTAGTCACAGTGCCTAGGCCTGCGAGTGCCACCCACGGTGCTCCAAAGAGTGCATCACAGTCCTGCCTCTGTCACAACCAGATGATGAAGTTCCCACCACCACCACTCCTGTTCAAAAATATTCTAGATGTTCATACATATTGTATTAAAATTAGATAACTAAGAAACATACCTTCTCTATCCAGAGAGAAATTTAAAATAGCTATACCTCATGGGACATTTAAGTTTTAATGCTGAATTACTTCTTGAATTAATTTGTAGGAAGCCTGGACAATTAAAAAGGAGATATTTATAAATGTATAAATTATTCCTTTGTTACCTTTGTGGGAGTAACATTAGCTGCTGGTCTGAGTAGATACTGAGTATTATATGCTGGTGACTGACTATAACATACTGAATGGCCAGTAGTTGCAACTAAAAAAAAAAGAAAAAAAAAGAAAAGAAAGAAAACACTGTTAAAAAAAGTCTATGCTGCAGGGTAGTACTATCTAGGCAAGAACTATAAATACAAAAGCAGCAGAAATCAAAGATTTAACTACACAGACTTTTAAAACTTTACTATACATCAAAATACACCAAAAAGATGATTATCAAATGACAAACCAGAACAACTGCCAAGTGTAACACAGGAGCAGTGAGGGCAGCAGCAGGTTGGCACCAAGAGAGCCCCCACAGCGAGCACCAGGAGCTAAGAGGAGTGGTGGGCCCCCTTCCTGAGAAAGAGGGGCTCGATGTGAAGACACAATCCTGCCACATCAGGAATATAGGGGAGACACTGGCCACAGGAAGGACTTAAGGAACCAAAACATATGTGGTGGCCTCAGGGCCACATTTTTGAAGTGAGGCTTGAAAATCTGCAGAATGACAAGGTTGCATTTTATACTTAAGCTAGCAACAACATTCAGGTCAAAAATCACCTGGCAAATTCACATAAAGGATCTCAAAAGTAACACAAAATGTGCTTCTTGGTGTAATAAACAGGATACAACATGACTAACACTTGAACTGGTGCCCAAACTATTTGCCCCACCTGCTTTGTGTGCATGTGTGTTACCAGAAAACCAACAACTAGAAGACACTCCTATTGATGGTAAAAACAACCAACAGCCATTTGCCTGATCTGTTCTATGAAAGTTTTACCAGAAAACAAAACAACTTAAAAATCATTTATATCTTTACACAAGGAGGAAGTGGAAACTGAGACACAAGAGGTGCTGAGCAGCTGACTCTGGAAAGTCCTGCAAAGGCCCAGTGAGGGTGAACCAGGCCCAGTGAGGGTGAACTGCGTCTACACAGTCCACAGGGTACCACAGGGTACTGTGCTCCCTGCACAGTAACACAGAGGCAGTGCCACTGGAGAAGCCCACAGCTGAGCAAGGAAACTAATGCGCTGCCTGCAGGGGCTCCTCTGAAACATTCCCAGGAGAAAATAGGCAAAGAACACAGAACAAGTGGATGGATATATATGGGACAAGAATTGTAACATGTGAAGTTTAACTAGTGACTTTATCACTGAGACTGAAAGAAACAGTTCAGATGTCTTATAAACCTACCCAAAAAAATCCTATAGAAAAAAAGCACCAAATGAATAGGTAACTCATGAAATCTAAGTGTGCTGAACATTCCTAGTATTAACAAAAACAAAAATTTTAAAAGCTGATATTATTTTTGCTTTTAAAAAAAGGATTTAATAAACTCGTAATAGTTAATAACTGGCAAGAGTGCGGACAGACAGGCACTACCAGATCCTGGAGGTAAAAGTGTAAAATTGGCACAGTTTTTCAGGAAAAGCAATTCCCCAACACAAGAAATCTTATAAAACCCTGAAATCCTAGGACTGTGTTCATGGCAATAATTACAACACCAACAACGGGAAATAAAAACCAGGAAGTAAAACTTGTAGAGCTTCCATGTGATGGGGCCCTCGTGTTCATTAATGGTACCATCAAAGAATACTGAGTAGAAAAATGCTAAGAACTTAAAAGTAGTATTTAAAACACATGCTTACTCATCTCTGAACAAAATGCTAATATGGTGAAAATCTCATTAAAAATTCCTTATGAATACAAAGAGAAAGGACCAGAAAAAAATGCTCCAAACTGGTAGCAGAACTCTCCGTGACACGATTAGTTTCCAGTTTTCTTTACACTCGTCAGTACTTTTGAGCATTTCCTTATTTGAGCTTATTGATGGTTTTTAGTCATCTACTGTCAGTAGACAAGGGCCACCCTGGCACATCTGGGCCTTCACTAAGAAAACCATCTGTGAGTTCAAGAGGGTGGTCAGGAGCTGGGACTCTTGGCTCGAGCCAGAGCTGACTGTGACTGTCAAGCAGCCCACTGGTGTCTCCATTCCTCTCACCTGTCAAGTGAGGGTGTGCTGCGTCTACACAGTCCACAGGGTACTTGCAAGAATAAAATAAGACAACATGAACGTTATGTTCAGATGTGTGTTTAACAACCAGAAGACCTGTTATGCACATACAAAGAAGAAACAGAACTTGTGACCCACAAGGTGCCCAATGATAACCACACAGCATCCAGAAAGCCTCAGAGGAAGCCAGATATGAGCCTGTCGCCGCCAGTCAGGTTCCACATGGTGTATGGCACCTTAGGCAGTCAATGTTTAAATCTGGCAGGCTCCTCACATCCACACCTATGACTGATAGCATTAGTGAGTCTGACTTCACAAAGATCTTCTCTGTCACCTGTTGCACTTGAAGGACACTGTCATGAGAAGACAGCAAGCTGCTCTAAGGAGGACCCTAGGGACCATCACTAAGGTACTAAACTAGGCCACACCATTCCCAATCTTTCTTTTGAACTAAGTGGAGAAGATTCTTGAGAGTCCCTTGGACTGCAAGGAGATCCAACTAGTCTATTTTGAAGGAGATCAGCCCTGGGATTTCTTTGGAAGGAATGATGCTAAAGCTGAAACTCCAGTCCTTTGGCCACCTCATGCGAAGAGTTGACTCATTGGAAAAGACTCTGATGCTGGGAGGGATTGGGGGCAGGAGGAAGAGGATGAGATGACTGGATGGCATCACTGACTCGATGGATGTGAGTCTGAGCGAACTCTGGGAATTGGTGATGGACAGGGAGGCCTGGTGTGCTGCAATTCATGGGGTGGCAAAGAGTCAGACACAATTGAGCGACTGAACTGAAGACCAATTAATCTAATTACCTCCATTTCAGGAATCTCACGTGAAAAACACCTGTCTTCATCATCACTCTGGCTGCCTGGGGGCACGTGGCCTGAAGTCAGAGCACCAGAGTCTGAAGCCTCTACCAATAATGACGTGTGTAATAATGGGTGTCACCTAATCTTCCAAGCCCATTTCATCTAAACATGGGAATTCATAATGGTATCTCCCACTTTGGGTTACTGTAATTGAATGAAATCACATACACAACGCACCTGGCACACAGACAACCCAGAGGGCAACTGCCTGTACCCTGTGGTTCACTGAATGTTTACTGCATACTCTAAGTAAATGCCTAATGTGCACACACACCCCCCACACACATAAATACAATAACCATGTGATATAAGTATTATTTCTATGTTTCAAACAGACAAACTGGCTCAGAGAGCTAAGTAAGAGTACAACCTAAAAATCCACTCTGCCCTAGCTCAAACTCTCTCCTTCCATATACAAAAGATTTCCCAAGACTGTCAGACCTCTCAGAATGTCATAAAAATAATTCCTCAAAGTTTAATTTCATAATTAGGCAGCTCTTAATGAATTAACCATCAGTTAACATTTTTCCAATATAAGGCATAGTTCCAGCTCAGTCTCAGCTCCTCTGAGATGTGCAGTCAAGGGTTCTTTAAGCCTTTACATAAACAGGATCAGATAAAGCTTGTTTTGTTTCTGGAGTTATAAAAATCTTGGTAACAACAAAAAATAGCTTAAGCAACATATAGATAGACAAAAACATGTAATAAATTAAGGCATACAGACAAGGTGATTTCGCAAATTTCCTAAATGAAGGAGGCAGCACTACAGTATCGTCACTAACACCTGGGAATATTCAGTTGCCAACTCACCTGTCAGTGGGGCCCCGTGAAAATTCTGTGACCCCTGATAACTATCAGGCACTGGGTCTGGTCCATAATTCTCTGGAGGCCAACGATGAGGGGACCCTGAGCTACTGCTATTTAGTTTCAACTCCTGCATTTCTTTCTGTTGGAAGAAGAAAAACAACTTTAAGCATTATATCATGGTGTAAACAGTGCTAGAGCAAATTTAATATCTGATGATACCTTTTCAGAGAGTCCATTCTCCAGTCAGATCTGAGCACCAGGTGTTGACGTAAAACATGATTCTTAATTTCTTAAAGCTTGTTTTTTGCTCTCATTCTTTTCCCTCCTTAGTATCATTACCGAATCCACTCAATCTAGTCAGCTCTAACCTAAAAAACGGATTCATCTCCCTTTCCATTCTACGTTTACTTCATCTTTCTAAAGTTCTGTTCAGGACTTCCCTAATGGTGCAATGGATAGGAAGTTGCCTGCCAATGCAGGGGACATGGGTTATATCCTTTTGCTCCAGGAAGATTCCACATGCCTCAGAGCAAGTAAGCCCTCGAGCACCAACTACTAAGCCTTCCGATGACAGCCAGTGGTTAGGGATCAGACAAGAAAAAGGCAACACCTCCCCAACCCCAGAACCTACAAGGCAAGTACTTTTCAGGAACAAGTCATAATAAGTGAGGTCAGAGACAGATCCAGCATGGCTACCCTCTTCTTCTACAAGTGTTTCAGATGAAATTCCTTGGCAGTCTAGTGGTTTAGGCTCAGTGCTTTCACTGCTGCAGCCCTGGGTCTAATCCCTGGGTGGGTGGGTGGGTGGGAAGGGGATGGCAACCAAGATGTCCGCAAGCCAGGTGGTGTGGAGAAAAAAAAAAAAAAGTATTTCAGGAATAAAAACTTCCTGGGAAAAAAAAGACCCTTAACTATTAAGGTCAAAAATACATCTTAAAATTTCAAACTAAATAAAATTTTCCCCACTCATCCATCTATACTGTATCTAGTCCAGATGGTCTATATCTAAAAATAAGAAATGAATGGAATCAGCTGGAAAATTTAACTGGTCACCACCAGCATCTGGACCATAGATTTAAACATCCAATTAAAGATAAAAACATAATGTTAAAACTTGAACAACTAGAACACGTGGTGAAAACTAGTTTTGACAAGTCTCATTTTATGGATGAGAAGACAAAGAGACAGAAAGCTAAGCAAGTACCTGACCCAAAGGCACACAAGAACACCATGTAGGTGCCAGAAATCTACATGGTTAGCATGTAATATCATGAAGGTCACAATTATACAAAATTAACACACAAAATCTTTATGCAAATTCAAAAGTGTAGAAAATACAGGTTTCAAGATTTTCCTTGCCATGATTTTAGAAGCATGAATGATTTAGTTCTTGTCAATGAGCATGAAACAACTTACTTGTACTTCCAATTCCAAAGAAGTAAAGTTCCTTTGAGTGCTACAGTTGAGGTCACTTTCGTAAAGTTAAAGCACAATCATGTACAGACACCTGCGTCTTTACATAATTAGGTCAAATTCATATGAAGTAATAAAAAGATAAAGAGACTTTTTAAAGTTTAGACCACTTGTGAAGTCTTAACTATAAATGTGATATACACACTAGTCAGTCTGAGCTATAATCTCACAAACCAAGGTATGAAGACTAGAGATCGCTAGTTCACTCTATCATTGGGGACCTCCTCTATACTGGGAACAGGGTTATGGTTTGGATATGAGTTGCCATCTTTGAAAGATTCACATCTTGTGGAGGATAAAGACACATAAGTAATTTCAAAAAATAAGCTAATGTCAAGACGGAAGCATGTAAAACACAGTGTGACTCTACAGTCACGCAGCAGAGGAACATCTGGAACAGTGTTAGAAATGAGTGAGAAAGTGGTCAATGAAGGAATCTTGGAATAAGATAGGCACAGTTTAGAAAAATCAAGGCATTTACCTTAATGGCCTCCACTTGTTGGCAGATCATTTTCAATAAGCAATTTTGATCTTCTGCCCACTGAGGTGGTGTTTTGGGAGAATACTGAAAAAATAACAATGAAACAGTATTTAAAACATCTAGAACACACATTCTGCAGTAAAGTGACTCTTCTCTTTTCACTTACCTTACAACTTCTATTTGGTGATGGAGAGTATTTGGTGGGAGATGAAGTTGAGTGTTTTATTTCTGAATCTGCATTTCGTACAGACCCATTTTTATGAAGAGGCGCTCCTTCACTGAACTCATCGAGCTCCTGCATGACTAAATTAAGCATCTCTTTAACAGATTCCAGGGGCACAGGCAACTAGAAATAAAAGGCAACAATCAACATCTTTAGTTTGCAAAATCACCAACAGAAGAACTCTCAAATAAAGATTTTTTTATCTTACTAACTTACATTTTCATACTTCTGTGTGACAAGCACATTGTACTTTATGTAACAACACACAGAAAATGCTGTGCAATCTAAAGTCTCCTAACCCTCAAGTCCATGCTGTGTCTACCTCTCCTGATGGTGGCAGCAAAGGCAGAGCAATGTTAACTGGGGAGTTTTTCCATGTGAGCAAAGTAAGTCACTGATTCTGAATGAGAGGAGAGGAGAAACACAGATGCTGGCATGCACCAAACATAACCCTAATCCAAGAGCAGCAACATAAACTCATCAATAAAACAGGTGGAAGGCTGAATGTCAGTGAGGTTAATCCCATCACAACAGCCTCAAACTGCTGACAGCCGGGGAAAGGTGGTCACAGGAGACAGTGACAAGGGGAGAAACATCCCGAAGTCATGAGCAACCACCTGATTTCATTAATATGTTTAACTGCCAAGTCCACACAGAACTAGTCTTAGTGGCAACATTTGCTGAATACATCGCCAGGTAACAAAAATAAATGCCAGCCTTTTCTAATTCTCCAACAAGCATTTTTGTAATGTTATAAACCTAAATGTTCACATTTAAACACACACACACAAAATAAGGCAAAGTAATACTAATTAAATAAACACCCCACTTCTGTGCATTAATATGGTATCACTAAGCATTTTAAAAATTACCAAAATATAAAATCAAGGCAAAATTCCTTATCGCCTAGTTATCAATAATAAGAAAATACAATCTGCAACTTACTTTCTTAACTACCGACAGATTTGAATCACAGTCATCTAAAATCTTTATCAGGTAGTCCCTGGTCTTTCTCAGGTAATTTTTGCATTCTTCTTGTTCTTCAGAAGAAAGCACATCATTATCAATGTCTTCTGCTTTTCTGTGAAAAAGCTATACACAAGAGTGCTTTATGAAGCAATTATGTTTTAAAAGAAAAACCCTTTAATTTAAAGTACCACACTACTTACCAGTGCAAGATTCCAATAAGAAATGACGTTATTAATAGATTCAAAAGCAGCCATGGCATCGTCTATATTTCCATTAACTACATCCAATATAGCGAATGTGATGCGTGCTTCATCTTCGTATTCCCCAACTTCACATGCCTAAACACATTGGGTAACTTTCAGTCAAGCTGCCTCTACCCAGAATATCAAACCCGAATATTTCCCAAAGATTTTGCACGATCTAATGAGATCAGCATCTCAATGTTCTTCTCTGCCATGTTGCATCTGTGACAGGCAGTGGACTTAGAAAACAAGACTACCATTCAATAGTTGGGCAATTAATATAAGCAGTTTCTACTTCCATTTCCTTATTTAAAAACTAGAAGCCCAGACCTCCAGCTAGTTCACGATGGGATTTTCCGTTACCTGAATGTCTGCACTATGGAAATGCCTGAACAGAGGGTCAGCAGGCTCAGGGATGCTGCTCTTCTTCTTGATCATCTTCAACAATGGCAAAACCTTTTTCCAGTAATGAACACTTCTGCCTATGTATTCTCGTTGATCATAAAAAGAATTAAGACCACTGCCCTAAAATACAAAGTTAGAAGCACACAAAGAGACACAAACGAAGATTAAAAAACTCACTTGCAGGTGCTCTGAACAACTGGCTAAAATTTCAAATCCTAGGCAAAATAGAATCTCAAGTCATATGCTCACCTTTCCAAATTCTAGAATAACTAAGCACTTTACCATCAGCACTCATTCTAGACCCAACTTTGACACAACTCCAACGACACTACCCAATCAGGCAGCCTATTCTTTTTTCCTGAAGTTGCTATAGGTGCCACAGAACAGACCTCAAATATTAAGCAAGGTCTATAATGCCCTTACCTATAGAGCCTTGTGCCACCAAACAGATAAAAAAATCTTCAGGCTGGTAACTTAACAGCTAATACCTGGTAACATTTACTGTGCTAGGCACTGTTTTAAGCACTTACATGCAGTGGCAAGATTGTAAAAATACATTTCACCTGACACAATATGAACACACTACTACTGTTTTTAAACAAAAAAACATTCAAGGTCAAGTATGTCATGTAAAAAAATTAAGGTAATGTTCTTACAAACTGCTCCACTTCAGTGAACTCACCGTTTTCTGAAGGCACTTTGCCCAGTGCACGAGCAGAGCAGGCTGAAGGCCAGTTTTTTCCTGGCCTCGTAGAGTGTTTATGTCACGCTGAACTAGAAGTCGCAATTTTGCTGAGGTCCCAGGTCTAAAAAAAGTTTTATTTAATGAAATTGATTTATAAACATGCAGTTCAACACTTACATGTATGTTAATCATCACATGATAATTAAAACTTTACATGAGAATTAAGTCCCTGTGCAGTTAAGTTAAAGGAATTTTTTTTTTAAACTACTTACACTGCTTTTCTATGAATTAGATTACAAACTGCATCCCACCATGCTTTCTGTCTTTCTGTGCAAAGCTGTTTACACACAGGCAGTGGCAAGCACAGAGGCTGATAGAAGCTGCAGTGAGAATTAGACTTTTCCTTTAACTGTAAGTGGCTGGTATATATTACTCCAAGCAGAAATACCTGTTTTATTTACAAAAAAAAAATCAATTTAGGGGAAAAAAAAAAACCAAAACAGTATTCATGGTATTTAAGTTATTAAAATCTATGCTTACTTCAAGATCTAAAATACATATTGACTCAGGTGCATTTGTTTCAAGTCTTGAGGTTTCCTGGGGCAAATGATGAAAAAGCTGTTTCAGCCATTTTCGAATTGCAGGTAAGGTAGGCAATGAATCCCACTGTAAGCCAAGCCAGGTGAGGTGTTGAAGACTACCATTATGTGCCCTAATGGCACCTGAAATAAAGCAAAAAAAAACAAAAAAAAACAGCTTGAGGTTTTGGAAATTTTTGTGTGCCATCAGTTTTGCCAACATAAAAAACTGACTCATAGTAATATTAAATGTAACTTAATGTTATAACTGCTTTTCAGTATCAGAGTACAGGGAAAATCTATAAGCAAAGTCTAGTGTTCTTAATAAAAAGAGTTTTGATGGAAAAAGTTCTTTTGAAGGAAAAAAAAGAGCCTCACTAGAACTCAACAAAACAAAATCTACTGACAGAGGTCAAATAAAGAATAGCCATCTGGTAATAAATCTTGAAACAACAGATCTTCCTTTCGGTAAAGAAATATGAAAACAGTGGGCTATCACTACATTAATAAATTAAGAAATTCAATACTAAAAAAGTTTATGGGCTTCCGAAAGCATAAAAGAAGAGCAAGCTTTCTGGTAATACAGCAATTTGCGAGACAAACACGTCCATAAACTTTATCCCAGTAATTATGTTTTTAGGAATCTGTATAGAAAAAGAAATGGAGACACCTAAAAATTGTCATCAGTATTTTTAATGTAAGTGAAAAAACTGGAAACAGCTTCCAGATGGAAACTGGCAAGTACATTATAGCTATTTCATTAAAAAGATTGTATTAGCATCAAAATGATACTTAGGAGAGAATTCATGACACCAATCACTTGTACAGAACTATTCAGAAGAAAAGCACCTGCTACCATAACCACTACCAATACCTCATATTACCCTCCCCCCATAAACCCTAAAAGTAATTCAGAATAATATTAAGTCATTATTTCTGGATAATCCCCCTGTTGCTATTATATATCTCCTGGTGTAAAAGGATTAAAATGTAAAGTGTTTCCTTAGGAAGATACCACTTACCAACATCATATCTAGCCAATTCATCAGGATCCGGTTCTTGTACATCAATGCTTCCAATATCATCATTACCAAGGAAAGAGCTATCCTTAGGTAACTGACGAGAAAACAGAGCGTCGTACAAAGCTGACTGCCCACTCCTGTTGGCAAAGGATTCTACAACCTCTTTTAAAAAGTCTTGCTTGTCACGACTTAAGTTTAGCAGCATATGCCCTGAAAAACAAATTATTTCCATCATTTAAAAGACACAGATTAAAGTTACATCTCTCAACAGTTTCATTCACTTACCCTAAGGGGAAATAACATGACATTCTCAGAATGAACCCTCCAGCCCCAAAACCACAGCTGGACCCAAAAGGGTGCTGATGTGAAAAATGAATAAACTATAGGTGTCAAAGCATCTGCGTCTATGTGCTAGAATAAAAGGAAAGGAAAAAAATGTGTGTGAAAAATCCCAAAAGGATTTCCTTTTGGAAAAGTGTGGGATTCAAGTGGCCAAAGGAGAACAGGATCAAGCTCAAATTTTCTGTCCTGATACACCAAATTTCTAAATCTGGCTGGTCAGAATCATCCTTTAAAGAGATTAAAATTTTTCTGTTTCAGTTCTAGACTTCCACTCCCAGAGATTATGATTCCACAGATTTGAACCTATTTTAAAAACACTCCTTGGATGAGGTTCTAGTTCACATTCTAGTTCTAGTACACATGGATGTGCCTTGAAAGCACTATGGCTTTTCAGGTTTATGGTTTCAATCAGGCTGTTTGAAACAAAACAAAACAAACTTTTTTCCTGTAATTCTGTTGGCCAATCAGGTTTCGTTACTACCAGACAATTATCTCTTTAAAAATTTGCAGAGAGAAGCTCAGCAGGCCCAGATCAAAGACAGTACAACACAGTTCATTTTACAAACTGTGACCCTCTGCAAAGGTAGAAGGGAGATCTGAGAAAAAAACAAAAGATCGCTTCAAGGACTCAAAGTTTGTCTCCTACAAAGAAGTAAGCTGTGGGGCAGAAGAGCCTTGACCCCAGCTTATAGCTACTTGGATTTAAGATCATTTCCTAACTCTTAATGAAGGCCCTTCAACTTTACATCAAAACTGTCTCTTATAGAAACATTTCCCTACAGAGCCTTCAGTTCACTGTTTGACTCACTGGCTACCTGAACACTTTCAAGTTTGTGCCTTAGGAAAGCCAGAGAGTGTAACAGACCTTTAGGATCCAACCCAAATAGTAAGAATTGGGAATAAATCTACAAATTCCAACAACCTAACAGAATGTGAATATACACCTTCTGTCTTTGTTTCTAAGTTGTCAGCTCCTGAAGAGAGAGATCCCTAACTTTTTTACCTTTTATCCCCAGTGGCTAGAAAACCAATAACTTATTCTTAGGTCAAGAAGTGCTGTAAAATGTTCTGGATGGAGATTCTAGCAGCTAGATTAAGGATGGGTTAAGGAGTTTCTCCACACAGGAGCAAACAATATTTGTTCCTTTTAAAGAATATTTTTTATCATTTACCATTTTTTATCATTTGTTCTCTCCTCTCTCTCCCTAATTCAATACGGCAAGGAGAAAAAATTCTAACAAATTATCTCCTGGGCAGAGAGAAGACACTATCTAAGATGTGTTCAAAAAGGAAAAAGTTCTTTTTTCTTTTTAAAATAAAATCAGTTAAATGTTACCAGTACCTGATTGGCTCAGACGATCATAGGCCATCATTTCCAGTAGGCTTTGTCCAGCTTCTCCTTTTATTAATTTAGTCTTTGGTCTTGGAATCTAATCATTTTAGAATCAAAAATCTTAATTTAGTGATACATTTCTAATAGTAAAATGTTCCTTTCTATTACACTGTACTTTTCTTCAATAATGAATAAACAGCCAACGGTTAAAGAGAGTTGGGAATCCAACTGCAAAACATCGGGAACTGGGGAATTTAGATAATCTAGAAAAGATGCCTACAAAGAGCATGTCTGAGAAATTACTTTCTATTAAGAACATGTTGGAGTTACAGCTGGGGAAACAAGAACATCTGGTTGGAGACCTTTTCTGCCTTGCACAGATAGACTGGGAGCAGCCTGGGACGACAGCTCTATACCACCCGGCACTGGAGCCCCCCACATGGAAATACCACACCCTTCCAGAGCGCAGACCACCTGAGAGACCAGCAGTGTAACAGGAACAACCTAGACAAGAAAAGGGCTCCAAGTCCTGTGCTATGAAGAAGAGGTGGAAGAACGACAAGTAAACAGAATGGTGAGAAGATGACAGCTGCCATCGAGTATTAAGAAAATTATCTTGTAAAAGAAGGGAACACCAAAAGAAAAAAAACACCACCAATGGGTAGCGGCTTGAGAAATATTTTTACTCCATGTAAGGAAGCACTAAGAACCAAATTATCTAAAAATAAAACAGGCTACCTTGAAAAGCTGCAACTGTCCATCACTGAACATGTTTAGTCCCAGCCAATGAACATTTATCATCCTGAAAGTAACTACACAGATGGTAGGTGCAGTGCTGTTAAACCTCTAGTAATTTTCTTACACTGGGAATGGCAGTATAATTTGATACAACCTCTGTGAGACTGGAAATTTGGCAATAACTCAAAATATTATAAATGCACAGATAGACACTGATCCTGCCATCCATCACTCAAACTCATTCCACCTCCAAATTTTCACATGGGAAATGGCACAAGCTAGTCACTGCAGAATTATTTTGAAGTAGCATAACAATATCTCGGTTTTAGGGCATCAGTTTAATGAAACCCAAACTATGGTACATCTATAGAATGAAATAACATCCAAGCATCAGAATAAATAACAGTGTTGTACTCAGCCTATGTTTTCTGTGCTGATATGGAAATATTGGAATTCAAAACTCAAAGTGGAGTTTTTACTGAATGGGTATCACTGTCACACAACTGTCAAGCCACTGTTTTAAGTCAGACAATAATAAGTCAGAGACCAACTGAACTCACTAGAACTACTGCAGTCCCTGATCAAGGGGCTGAAAACCCTACCATTCAAACAGCCTGCAGAATCAATCAGGAGGGAGATGTAGTTTTTACTATTTAAAAAGGTCAAAGTTGAATACAACAAACTAATAAATACAACAAAAATGAAATAGACTCACAGATACAGAGAACAGACACTAGTGGTTACTGTTGGGAGGAGGGGGAGGGTATCAGAGTGAAGAGGTGCAAACTACTGTGTATAAAATAAGCTACAAGGGTATAATATACAACACAGGAAATGCAGCCAATATTTTATAACTATGAACAGAGTATAATCTTTAAAAATCGTGAATCATTGTACTACATACCTGTAACCTACACAACATTGTACATCAACAATACTTCAATTTTTAAAAGGCCAATGTTTAGAGCAATTGACTGTGTCAACATAAAAATATCCATTCAAAAAATTTAATACATTACAATGTCCATTAAAGAGAGCTGTTAGCTACTTGATAATTCTTTAAAAATATTAATCATAACAGTTTAATGCTTATACAGATTAGCAAACTTCATTAACTTCACTACTTTTCACTAATAAATTCCTTATGAACAAAATGCTTCTGCTGAGCTAACAGCAGCACTGTGGACTGCCCCTCAACAGGTTTTAAAAGGCCTAAGTATGTTAACTAGAAAAAGCAATAGCCTCCAACAGTCATTTTACAGTGAAACCCTTTTTCTTTCTCTCAAGCAAACGATTATTCTCTAAAGCTAACAATTTCTACAAGCTAGGAATAATCCACTTTGTGGAAGACTGCTCATTTCTTTTCAGATCAGAAATGATGCAAGCTCACTAAGAAAACATTAAAACTGCAAAAATGGATGAGGGGAGGGCAAGAGCCAACATCTCATCATCTAAAAACAAAGGCTCACATTCTGGCATATTCTCTTTATGCCACTTTCTATGCATAAAGTTGTTTCATGTTTCTGAGGATGAATAAGTATACTGCTGTGTAGTATATACTTATTAGTATTTATTACTTATTAGTAATAAATACTAATAAGTAATAAATAAATACTACTAATAAGTACTAGTATACTTAGTAGTGTATACAACTGTTAATGTTGTATATATATTAAAAATTAAGTTTCCAATTAACATATTAAAAGTTAGGGTAAATAGTCTTCTATCACAGCTTATGTAACCATGCCCCCAAATTGACTTACTGATTAGATTTTCATTCAAGTTATGTGTATCTTTTTGAATCATGTTTTATCCATACTTGAGACTATTTCCTTGCAGGTTCCCAGAAATGGTACAGTAAAAGATCAAATTCTTCAAAACGATCTTCCAAACAGTCAAAGCAATGCCAACTGCCACCGGCAATGCATTAGTGTACCTGTCTCACCCGCCTCACTAGTACTGTATATTAATAAATCTTGTTATTCTTTCCCCCAAAGTATTTCATTTTAACTTTGTACATATTTCTTCCCATTTTCACCACATACCAGGACATACCCCATGTGAAGTACAATCAAGTCTCACTGAAAGGTCAACGGCACGCCAGACAGGGGGCGATTACCTGGAAGGCTATGAGATAGCAGAGCGCAGCCAGCTCCGAGAGCGCGCGCCACTGCACGTCACTGTGCTGGCCCATCTTCAGCAGCAGGGACCCAGCGTGCATGTAGAAATGGCCTCTCACTTCCAGGAACGTGGCTGAGAGCTCCTCGTTTCCACCTGCACAAAACTTCACAGACTGAAGAGCGCTATCAAAACTGGAATATTAAAGTATTAAACAGGTGTTAAACTACTACACTGTGAATAATCCATGTCGTTATTTAATCCTAAATAAAACTGAGAAAGGAATTTACTTCAAGCATCACCTTCCACATCTAAATCCCAACAATCCATTCTGTTTTATGAATTACGAATCAAGTGCTTCGTGTTATTCAACATACTTCCTATATTTCAAGCGTTTTTAACCTCCAGAATGTCTTATTCCAAAACATCTTCTTGATCATATGGTTTCATTATTTAATTCAAAGTTGAAATTTCTCAAAATAAACATGCCATTTCACATTATAAGTAAACAACTAAGACACATGCCATTATCAAGATGAAAACTGCTTTTACTATACATTTAACTACAGTTAATTATAATTCTTACTATTATTTGTAATCTACGTACTAATCAGTACTTTTTAATCCTAATGGTCCTCAAAATCTTCATTTTCTAAGAAAATCAAAAGCAAACAATAGAAATGTGAAGAATGATTTTGAAGTAGATTATAATAAGAAATCTGAGTAACAGATTATTTCTTCTAGCCTGTGAATTTCTGGAACTTGCAGAGGGTGTCAAGACTCCTCCAAGGGGTATGTGTAGTAGTAGTATCATAGCACTAAGAAATCTTCCTCACCACTTTCTCATGGGACCAAAAGTTTTTAAGTATATAACCATGCCTACTTCCCCCCAACCATAAATATTTTCTAAAATCATCAGAAAGTTTGATTGAGTCTTTTTGGCTACTCCCTCATACTACCTGTATGAAGACACCAAGTACTTCCTCAAGAAAATGACTTACTCTCCTACACCCCAGTGTAAAGAACTCCCTGCCATGTGAGATGGGGGAGGAACCATTACTTTTCAGAATATGAGTGTACACCAAGGAGCAGCAACCTTGTTCATTACGGACCCCATGCTGATGTGGCTCTGTGGGCACAGCAGCTCTGCCACAGGGCTCGCCTCTACCGCTGCAGTGCGCGAGCACACAGCTGACACAGCAGGAGATCGGCTGTGTCAGGGGAGCCCCACTCACAAGCAGGCAGGTGGTGAGCCTGGTTTAGCCCACAAGCTCTAAATTGACATACAAATCCAAGTGATGTGTCTGTTCAGTGGAATTTATTTTAATCAAATGGAGACACTGGTCCTCAGAATTATGGAAGAGCAACGAGGATGTGCATTTTCAGACTCAACTCTTTACTAAGCATTCCAAAACTAAACGTTTAATTACAAGAGTAACTTAATCAAGAACAGTAATAGAGTTCTCTAAGAATCAGAGTTTCACAAAACCAATTATAATATAATACTGCCCCAAAAGAAGATTCCTTCTAAGTAGTTCAGCATATTATTAAGTATTACCTCTGGACATTACAGAAAAAATAATGACATTAAGTTGTTTAGACGAATGAACACAAACAGACATCTGTAATTTACACTGAAGTGCTCTCTCTAGGTCGGCCTACCTCTCCAGCAATTCTCTGCTCTCCTGCGCATCTCTCATGGACAGCGTGAGAAGCATCAGGTTAGCATAGGCTATAAGTAAGTCCTGACTGGTTGCTCGCCAGTTACTTTTATCAGACTCCAAACACTGTGAAGATTCCAGGTATTCCTGTTGTGCAAAAAGAACTCTAAGTTAGGAAACTGTATCATGTGTTACAAAACTGAGTGTTTTACGACTACAAACCCCTTTGCCCATTCACAGGCTGAAAAACCATGTTGGTTTTAGATTAGCCTACAAAAACACCAAAAAATACACAAACATATTTCTCATATCTATCTCTTGAATCCACTCATTATAAATTGAAATCATCCTGGTAAAATCAGCTCATTTCACAGCTGCTACACATAAACGAAAGAGACTTAGGTCATGGAGCGCAGTGGTTAAATACAAAGGGAAATACGGTAATTGTGAGACCCAACAGCCCTTACCTACCTTAAGGGTCTGTACTACACAGGAATTCCACTCTAAACTTGACCGCAGAGCTGTGTTCCTCTCTGCCTGGTGGCAGTGGGCCACAGCATCTCTCAGCCTGCTGTTGGAGCGATACAGCTCCACCAGTCGGATGTTCACGTGGACATCATCAGGCCTTGCATAAAGTTCTGACTGAATCAAGTCGAAAAGTTTATTCCATCCATCTTCACCTTTACAATCTAAAAGCTGTTCCTATTTATAAAGAACCATTAATTAGAGAAACATCTGTGCAATTTTAAAAACATCATGGTGCTCCTATGAGCACCATCCCACTGTGTCTGGCTTTAGTCAATTCCCACCCTACATACCTCATTAGTGCCCTCAGTCATTTCCAGAAGCTCAACCTCCAGAAAATACATGGAGAGAAACATCTGGGATTACACAGCTGCAGGAGGGCCTGGACTCAGCTCAGAACATCCCTGCATACCTGTCACGACCAGAAGGGACCCTTGCACCCACGTGTCCTCACCTTCCATGTGCTCTGGATCTCCCTAAGGCTGCTCAGTCCCCGTTCCCACTTCTCCTACTGTGGAGCTCCTACTATGCCACCATCTTCTTGGTCTTCACCTTCCCCCTTACTGAACGAGAGTCCCATTCCAAGACAGCTGCCATCACTTATCCGCTAGACTATGTACAGGTGGAGGAGGTGGTGACTGACTCACTCCCAGTGTCATCACCTGATCATGCCCCTCCTCCCCCAAACCTGTTTATAACATTTTACTAAAGGATGTGCTATCTGGCCATGCCTCCCACTCCTTATCAGCACCTGGAACAGAACTTTGTTCATCCCTGCTGCTGCTAAGTCACTTTAGTCGTGTCCGACTCTGTGCGACCCCATAGACGGCAGCCCACCAGGCTCCCCCGTCCATGGGATTCTCCAGGCAAGAACACTGGAGTGGGTTGCCATTTCCTTCTCCAATGCATGAAAGTGAAAAGTGAAAGTGAAGTTGCTCATGTGTCTGACTCTTAGCGACCCCATGGACTGCAGCCTACTAGGCTCCTCCATCCATGGGATTCTCCAGGCAAGAACACTGGAGTGGGTTGCCATTTCCTTCTCCAATGCATGAAAGTGAAAAGTGAAAGTGAAGTTGCTCAGTCGTGTCTGACTCTTAGCGACCCCATGGACTGCAGCCTACTAGGCTCCTCCATCCACGGGATTTTCCAGGCAAGAGTACTAGAGTGGGGTGCCATTGCCTTCTCCATCGTTCATCCCTAAGATACATCATGAACCTTCGTTCATCCCTAAGATACATCACTACCAGCAGCACAAGACACAGGACAGCCTGGCCACCCTGCTGTTTAACAGCTTCACCTTCACCACTCCACACCAGCCCCAGCCATCCATGTGGCAAAATCTATACTCTGAACCAATCACTCAGACCACAACACCCCCTCATTTTCTCACCTCCCTGGGGCCAGCACAGCCTCACTGCCACATCTCCTGCCTCTACCGCATGAAAAGGTCCTTTTAATTTTCCATAAAACACACACATACACTTTCCTTCCCTGTCAAGCTAAAACACCAGAGTCTCACATCCAGTCACTCCCTACTTACAGATAGAGCCCTCAGCTAGCTCTCTCTGCCCCTCCTGGAAGCCCCCTTCCCTGCAGTCTCCACCCCTGTGCACTAACAGATGAGCATGTGTAGGGCATCTGGGAGCATGGGGAATTACAACCAGGCCAACTGATTCACCTTCATAATCTCAAACCACCAGACTGGCAATGCCTAGAAAAAAGTCCTAGTTTACTTCTAAAGACTCATTTTCTCCACTCCCTGAAGAGTTTACTTCGTACTCCTCTTTCCTCTGACCCTCTCTTTAGGATCTCCACTCATCCTCCATGGAGAAAATGGAAGCCATGGCCTGTAAGCTCCACTTCCCCTTCCTGCACTCTCCTCCCACCCACCGCCCAGTGAACCTCGCTCCTCATCAGTCTCCTCCTGGACCAGTTCCATAAACTTACACCTGGTCTGTAACTGCAAAGAACCCCTAGACATCAATTACATGTTTAAAATTAGGTAAAAGATCAGCCCCATTACAGATGTTTTTCAAAAACTACTCTCAAACCCAAAAGAAAGCCTTTCTATCAATGATATTTTTGTTCATTAAAGAAGTGCCAAAAAAACTATTTAAGTAAGCCTCAACTTCTAGGAGAAACAGAATTACTCTGCTTAATAGTTATAAATTTCATGGATTTCTAGTCCAAAAGTTCCAGGAAAAAAAATCTGACATAAGATTTATTAGTTTTAGACAACAGTATTTTTAAAGTCATTAAAGAAAATCAGGATGCTTCACAAACAATTAAACTTTTGTTACACTGCAAGAAAATAATCCTCTCCCCATTATACACATAGTCCATAACATCACTGTCACCAGACGGAATGGACTCTTGTAGCCAATGAAGAAAGTCATGACCAGTGAAAAATTATGTTTGAGGCATAAAACAAAGATACTAATAAAGCAAAGAAATCTGCACTATGAAACAACATTTTTGATTAATACTTAAAACCCAGGTGCTTATCACAGGGAGAGAAAAAAAATAATGTTACTAGTATTCATCTCCATGGCTTTTAAAGACATTTTTTATTTAAAAATCTGTACACAATTGTTTATACCTGATATGTAATAGCTAAAAATTGGAAACACAGAATTTCCCCCCAAAGTAAATGGTTCACCGGTGGAACACACCAGTATGAGTACATACTACTCGGCAAAAAGAAAGGAACCTATCCTGACACACACAACTTGAAAGGTCTCAAGGGCACATGCAGAATGAAGAGCCAACTGCAAAAGGTCACATGATGCCTGCTTCTATCATATGGCATTTTTTAGTTACAAATTATAAAGACAGAGAACAAATTACCAGTTGGCAGAAGCTAAGGAGAGATAGATGTGACCACAGAAATGGAGGCATGAAAGACAGCCCCATGGTGATGCAGTGCTAGATACGCATGTCTACACGTGACGGGTGGAACAAGAACTACACGTGTACTGCACCCATGCCAAACCCTGCAGTGACTGTTCGACAGTCACACCAAGATGGAACCACCATTGAACCATTTACTTTTGGGGGAAATTCTGTGTTTCTGTTTGGATGGAGCACACTCAGGACCTTTCTGTACAACCTCTCCAACTTCCTGAGAAAAATCTCTATTTCAATAAAAAACATTAAAAAAATTCTACTGGAAACATTTATAAATGAGGGATGGGGGTCCTTTTAAAAAGAATATATATGAGAATTCCCCGAAAGTCCAGTGGTTAGGACTCAGTGCTCTTCCTGCAGGGGCCCTGGTTTCAATCCCTGGTTGGGGAACGAAGATCAAATAAGCTGCATGGCAGGGGGAACCAACAGACAATTAAAATTACAGTTAAAATTCTGTTTGTCTAGCACATTTTGGAAAGTCTTTCTCCAAAAAGTCTCCTAGTAAACTATATTTCACTCAGTAAAGAATAACATGCAGAGCCAGTTAATACATCAGCAACACATTTCTATCACTTTTAGTAGTCATCTATAACACACTAGAGAAACTTTTAACTTTTGCTTGAAAACCTCACTATCCTGTAACACAGTCCTTGCCAAATTTATATAATGGTTCTTTGAAACTGTCACCTTCTGCGTAATTTGCATCCAATTAAGTGAAAGTTTTATAATAGAGCTCAATTTATAATAATTCTCAGCTCCACCATCTACTAATAGCTAAGGAACAGTAAAATCCCTAATACAGTAATCACTGCGAAGATAGATGAGATGCCACTTGGAAAGCAAACTGGGTGCTGGTGAAACAACACACCGCGACGCCTCATATACTGTGGAATGGCCATCGCCTCCACAGCGGCAACTACTCTGCTCATGCACACTGCGGTGCTACTGCCGATGGTCACAGCTCTTCTGTCACACCCCCAGACTTACACACAACTAGAGGTCTATTCCCCTAGGATGCCCCTCACCTCCACACATACCAGTTTACAGCTTACTACTTAAGTCATTGAAATTCCAAGTACCAGCAATAGCTGTGTCTTTAAGTTTTCTCTGACTGCTTTTATTATATGCTTTGTTTTCTTTAGTTTTTTACCTTTAGTTTATAAATTGCAGGACTTCCTGGAAAAAGTTTAGCTGCTCGTTCAACCCAGTATTTAGCTCTTCCATCAGTAACATCATTTTTACAGAGCAATTCTGCAATCTTCAACACAAGATCTTTCTGTGTTGGGTTTAATTCCACTGAACGCTGATACCAAAAACAATTAAGAAATTAGTAGGATTCCTAAAGTCTGTACACTCATACACAAAATTTAAAAACTTAACAAGTACTCCATTACAAACTCTATTTCTAAATGACAACACGTTATGGATGCTTGGGGCTGGTGCACTGGGACGACCCAGAGGGATGGTATGGGGAGGGAGGAGGGAGGAGGGTTCAGGATGGGGAACACATGTATACCTGTGGCGGATTCATTTTGATATTTGGCAAAACTAACACAATTTGTAAAGTTTAAAAATAAAATAAAATTTAAAAAAAATTAAACTGTCTGCAAGTTTTTAGAAAATGAATAAAAAATTTTTTATTTGGTAAACGCAAAAAAGAAAAGGAAGGAGGGGAGAAAAGGAACCATGCATTTCTCACCATGGTAAACTTAAAATTTACAAGTATTAATAATCTTTTCCAAGTGCTAACCTCTCCATGACAAAATACAGCACTCTTTGGGCCAAATATTTTAAAATCTGTTTCAAGCTGTTTTGCTTAATAGTATGATGATATGAGTGCTTGTTTTCAAGACATCCATAAAACGTACCTGAATTACTTACTACCTCAATTAACCTGGACATTATGAGTGTGGTTATGTTCTAACCTTACACAGTTTATTTACCTTGTAACATTCAACAGCTTTCTCTATGTTTTCCTCCACTTCGTAAAGAAGACCGAGAAATCTGTGAGCTTTGGGATCCCTTTCTTGCACATTAATATATGTAGATATATATCTGTTCAGAAATAATAATATAAAAACAATCTTTAAAATACCACATTTAGAACTGTGTTTAAATGCAGAGAGAATATCTTACTCTAAGCAACCACTAAACTAATTTCTACTGTTTTCTGCTGAACATCACTATTTACTTAGAGCAGAGTATGCAGACAATTCAGAAGCATCCACAGGAAGAAACAGACAGCACCTAGACACACACACACACACACACACACACACAGTCAACAGCACCTAGACACAAAGTCGATAGCACCTATACACACACACGCACAAAGTCGACAGCACCTACACATACACAAAGTTGATAGCACCTAGACACACACACACAGTCAATAGCACCACCTACACACACAGTTGACAGCACCTAGACATACACACACACAGAGTTGAAAGCACCTAGACACAAACACACAGTAAAGAGCACCTATACACACACATAAACAGTCGACGACATCTATATACACACACACACAAAGTCAAGGACACACTCACTCTATCATTAAACGCTACATTCACCAAAAGTTTTCCTCGGTGCTACCCACTCATAAGAAATGAACATGTAAGTTCTACCTTTTTTTCTATTACACTTTGGTAAAGCACTAAAAAGTTTTGCAGAGAAATTACAAAGTGATTACAGTAAATCTTTAAGTTATCATAATGCAAAATACTAAAGAGCACTAATTCCCGAACAACCACTAAGATAATCTGTTCATCTTTTAAACAATAACATCTAAGGGGACTGCACAGGAGTCACTCAGTATACCCCCAAATGCAGATGACTTGATTATAAACAAGCGTCTTCTAGGCCCAGTGCACGTTATCACAGGAAGAATCAGACCAAAGATCAACACTGAAGGAAAAAGTGTCATTTTATAAAGTAAGGAACTACAGCTGTTAGGTCAATAAAGGTGCTAACATTTTCTTAACAAAATTTTCATCTTCCCATCAATGCCTTCAATAGCCTACCTCCCTCTTAATTTCCAGCTTTAAGTTACTGAAAATCAGGAGATCAGATCACCAACCTTCTTGGCCTTGGAGGATCACTCACTAGTAGTCAACGAAAGTTATCTCTGACACAAGCTATTCTCCTACCCAGGAATTGGTTTAGTCTTGTACTCACTGCTATTTTCTAGCTGATGAAAGTAGCAGATAGCTAACCAGAAAGAAATCAAGATGTAAGCACGGTTCCCTTTTATTCTAACCCAGAACAATCTCTAGAGAAAGTTTAATGCCAGATGACAGTTTGGTACTTACTTTTTAGCAAGATCATATTCTTTAGCTTCATAATACAGCTTTGCAAAATAGAATCCTTTCATTGACTTCTAAAAAAAAAAAATAAGAATTATTTTACTCTTCATATTTCAAATTTTGCATGTTTTTCACAAGAACTAAAATCTGTTGTAACAATGTTAACATCCACTCAGTTTTCTTGACTGAAAAAAATCCCATGGACCGAAGAGCTGGTGGGCTACAGTTCCTAGGGTGACAAAGAGTTGGACAAGACTGAGCACACAAGCAACCTCGAACTTAAAAGGTAAAAACTGCCTGTAGAAATGCATACATATTTTAAATCATGAAACTACATCTAATTCTCATGAAACAACAAACAAATTTAAGAAAGACAAGATGACATCAGAAATTAAGAATTTATATATCAACAAGAAACCCTAGGAACTGTGTGGTTTCCTCTCACTTTACAGATAAGGAAACAGAGCCCGCTTTCCTGGCGGAGAAGAAGTACACCAGAGAGAGACCTCACTGCTCCTGCCATACGCACGCCTTTATGCGGGAAGAGTAACGAAGTACTGCAGAGCCACTGAGGCACTGGGGCTTCCGGGTCCCGTTACTGACCTCTGCACAGACCATTATCTTACACTCAAGGAGTTAGAGAGGCAGAAATAAAATCTGCCTCTCCTGGTATTAATTCTCCTGGTAATAATCCAAGTCCACACCCTGGTTCTTTTATGTCTACAGGCTCCGAAGTCCAGAATGCAGGAGCACACCAGATGACGTCATATACACATGATAAAAGTACAGAGCATCAAACACCTTATTTTGAAAATGACAGGACACAGAAAAATAAAAATCAATGTATTATGTAAAAAGAGCAATGCTTTCATTTACTGATTTTATTTCTAAAAAGTATGGATGTTAGATGTTGCTGTGCCTACTAGTCTCCAGGCACCATTCTGAGTGCTGGGGAATCGGCAGTAAACAAAGTCTGTCTTCAAGCAGGAAGCTTGCACTTCAGGAAGGGTGACAAGCAGACAGTAATCTCCATGGAGGCAGGACAGAATGCTCTTACAGCACCTCATCAGTTCTCTATAGAACACTTCATTTTGACAAAGCTACAATCAGTACTTGTCCCACAAAGCACAGGCACCCTAATAGTGCCTATCTAGCTGGGAGTTTCTTCTCCCTTAGCTGGTGAGGGTGGAGGTGCACAGACAAGGCATCACATAATTTATACAAT
>NW_011495046.1:5669462-5669871 GCF_000754665.1 Bison bison bison
TTATACAATGGGACAGAGACAAGCTTGTGAGGGAAAGTCTTGGGAAGGGGGATACTTGACTAGAAACCTGATTAATGTGCAGAAGTGGTTACCTGGGGCAGGTGAACTGCAAAAATTTAACACCGCTCCACTGTTTACTATGGAGTATTTCCATTTTCTCCTTTTTATGAACTCTCTTCTTTTATGAACAGAAGACACTCCTGAATGGCACCCATCTTCCTGAAACACTCTTTTCATGTCTTCAATGAACACAGGTTCTCCTCACTTCATTTCTACCATGGTGGTCATTCCCTCTCCAACTCCTCTTCCCTCTCAGGGTGTCTCATCTGGGACATAATCCATCTCACCGAGGACTACCCTGACTCTCAGATATGTGTCTTTGCTTCTCCTGAGCTCTAAACTTATGTGC
>NW_011495046.1:5669971-5674658 GCF_000754665.1 Bison bison bison
AGTTCTACCTTCTGGGTTACCTCAACCCACGTTTTTCTACATCTCTAATGCTACTGTCAAAGTCCAAGCCTGCTATCACGTCTCTGTGGGATGACTGAAATGGCTATTCCTGTTTCCCTCTCAAAGTTAGTCAAAACGTAACACAAATGACACTGTGTATTTACAACTGTAAATCCTTTTTTGTCTTCCATTACACTTTGAAAATATCCCTATTTCTCACCAAAGACTAGCATGACATGGTATCTGCCTAGCTCTCCAACTTTACCTTGTCTGCTCCATGCATGCTATGGTCTAAAACCAGTGACTAAAACCAGAATGCAACTCTCCAACTGGGGTAGTCCTGAGGAGTCTGTTTAATTTAAACAAAGGCAACAGTAGGTACTGATATGATATGGTTTCTGCCCAGTACATTCAATGTCAGAGTGAAAAAATTCAATGAAGTTAAATAAATGGCAGAGTAACTATGATTCTCTTAAGCCAATGCTTTGTCATCTAATCAGAGACATGTATGAATTCATGACCAAGATTTTCACTAACCTAGTCAAAGGAGAGCCAGGGGAAAGTGAGTCTGAGGATCAACTGAGGAAGAGCACCCAGTAGGGTGTGTGTGGCTCATGTCTGGTACAGGAACAGATATGAAAAGCAGAGCGAGTGGAGGGCCCCCAGGGCCTCTCACCTCCCCTGTACACCATGGGCGGTTAGGTCCAGTACACCTATCGGAGCATCACACAAGTATATCTCAAACCAAGCTGAGTAGAGAGTCAAATTCCAGTGAAGCAAACAGGAAAAACTCATTTTACCTAGATTTTCACTAGGATTAAAGATCCTAAAACTGGGTTCTCCCAATCCTTTTGATCTTTTTAGTTTTAAGCCGAGGTTATCAGAAAAGTTATCGTACTGGCTTTAGGCAGTCAAACATTGAAAGAACTCACCTTTGGTCATGTCTTGCTGATGTCATGTCTTGATCCTTGTAGAGAACTACCATTGGATCATTTACTCAGTAACATAACTACGTTTACATCTGCACTCAATGTAAACTGGGTTTAGACCTTCATGAGACAGGTTGGTTCTACTCTAATGATAATGATTGTTTCCTTAACAAGCCTCCTCAGAACAAGAGGAACCATGGTTCAGACAATGGGGGCATGAGTTTGCCTGAGGAGCAACCTAGTCAAACAGAACATCAGTGAGGTTCTGACTGAATGCTTCTAAGAATCCCATCTAGGCAGGACAACAGAGTCACAACAGGTGGTGTTTCAGATGGCAACGAAGCTGTAAAGAGACACGAAGGAAACTTAAACCAATCTCAAAAGGCTACATTTTTAGGATTCCAACTATATTACATTTTGGAAAAGGCAAAACTACGTAGACACTAAAAACATTAGTGGTAGCCTGGGCCTGCAGGGAAAAAGGTATGAAGAGCAAAACACAGAGGATCTTTAGGGCAGCGAAGCTACTATGTATGACACAATAACAATGAATACCTGTCCTTATACATTTGTCAAAACCCAGGACTGTACACCACCAAGAGTGAACCCTAAGGTAAACCGTGGACTTCAGATGAAAATATTGTAAGTTCATCAACTGTAACAAGTGTTCTATTCTGTGGGAAATGCTGACACTGGGGCAGGCAGGACGAATGTGGGAAAACTACCTTCATTACAGTTTTGCTCTGAACCTAGAACTGTTCTAAGTCTACTAAAAAAAATTTAATTCTAATTTTCCACAGATTTTCCTCAGTAAAATGAACCAAGAACACATTAAAACTATTGTATACCATAATCAACAGAGATTTTTGTCTCAGGAATGCAAGGTTGATTTCATACAAGACAATGAGTTAACTAATACATCACATTAAAAGAACAAAGGAAATAAACTGCAAGACCATGTCAAGTGCCATCAAAAGAAAAACAGTATGTGACAAAATCCAACATTTATTCATGATAAAAATTCTCAGAAAACTGATTCTCTCAGAAAACTGATTCTCTCAGAAAGCAAAGAATATCCTCAACATGATAAAGGTCATTAATGAAAAGCTCACAGCTAACACCATGCTCAGGGCTTTCCAGGTGGTGCCAGTGGTAAAGAATCTGCCTGCCAAGCAGGAGATGCAAGTTCAATACCTGGGTTGGGAAGATCCACTGAAGAAAGAAATGGCAACCCACTACAGTATCCTTGCCCGGGAAATCCCATGGACAGAGGGATTTCTGGCAGGCTACAGTCCATAGGGCCACAAAAGAGTTAGACATGACTGAGCGACTAAACAACACCAATAGCAACACTACACTCAAGGATGAAAGATTAAATAAAGGCTTTCCCCTTAAGATCAGGAATGGCTTTCAGCGCTTCTATTCAACACTGAGTTGGAAGTTTTAATCAGAACAACTTCAGACAGAAAAGAAATTACAAAAACAAAAAAAACTGAATTGAAAGGAAGTAGCAAAACTACCAATATCCATAGATGATGCAATCCTATATAAAGTCCCCCAAAATTCACAAGAAAACTACTATAGCTAAAAAACTAATCCAGCAACACTGCAGGACACAAGATTAGCACACAACAGTCAGCTGTGCTGAACAAGCAGAAGAGTGAACTGATAAAGCAATTCCAGTCACAAAAGCTTATGAAAGAATCAAATACCTGGGAGTAAAGTTACCCAAGGAGGCAAAAAACCTGTATGCTGATAAATTTAAAACACTGCTGAAAGGAATTAAAGACCTAAATAAATGGAAAGGTGTGTTCATGAATAGGATGACCTAATATAACCAATGGGTGAATACCACTCAAAGGAATCTACAGATTCAACGCAATCTCTTGAGAATTCCAACAGCCTTTTTTGAAGAAATAGAAGGGTCAATCCTCAAATTCATATGGTATTGTAAGAGGCCCCAAACACACTCTTGAAATAGAACAAAGCTGAAAGACATACCACTTCCCCAATGCAAAACTTACTATAAGACTACAGCAATCAAAACAACATGCCACTGATCTAAGGAGAGACATACAGACCAACTAAACAAAACTGAGAGTTCAGAAACAAATCCATAAAGCTATGGACAATTAATTTCTGACAAGCATGCCAAGTCTATTCAATGGAAAGAAAACAGTCTCTTCAATAGACGGTGATGATACAATTGATTTTCCACGTGCAAAAGAATGAAACTGCACCCTCTTCCTCACACCATGTATACGTATAACTAACTGAAAATGGGTCAACATTAAGAACTAAAATCCATAAAACTCTAAGAAAACATAGGGTTAAACCTCCATGAGCTCAAATTTGGCAATGTACTCTTAGATATAACACCAAAAACAACAGGTAAAATGAGATTCATTAAAATTAAAAACATTTTGCATCAACTGACAATCCAAAAAAAAGTGAAAGGACAACTTATAGAATTAGAAAAAACATTTG
This sequence comes from Bison bison bison, assembly GCF_000754665.1. Taxonomy (NCBI): domain Eukaryota; kingdom Metazoa; phylum Chordata; class Mammalia; order Artiodactyla; family Bovidae; genus Bison; species Bison bison. Next base: position 5,673,388 of record NW_011495046.1, read on the forward strand.
GAAATTATATCCAAAATATAGAAAAGTATTTCTACAACTCAATAACAGACAAATATTCAATTCAAAAGCCTAAAGGAAAGGGCTTAGGTAGCTACTGCACTAAAGAAGATATGCAAATGACCAATAAGCCATGAGAAGATGCTCAACATTATTAGTAATCAGGAAAATGCACATCAAAGCCACAATAAAAAACCCCCACCTGGATAGCTATAATTAAAAACAAACAAAAAAAAACACGTATAGAAATTGAAATCCTCTTACACCGCTGATGGAGATATAAAATGGTGCAGCCACTATGGAAAACACTTGGCAATTTATCTAAGGCTAAACCCAGATTACAACCCAGCAATTCTACTCATGGATACAAATTCAAGAGTTAAAAACAAAATCTCAAATAGATATCTGCACACCCATGTCCACAGCAGCATTACCTACAATAGCCAAAAGGCAGAAACAACTCAACTATCTGTCCTTCAACAGATAAAGGGATAAACAAAATTGTGGTCTATACAGACAGTGGCTCAGATTACACGCTTGTTATTGCAAAATTCAGACTTAAATTGAAGAGAGTAGGAAAAACCACTAGGCCTTTCAGATTAGATCAGATAAGTCCCTCAGTCGTGTCCGACTCTTTGCGACCCCATGAATCGCAGCACACCAGGCCTCCCTGTCTATCACCAACTCCCAGAGTTCACTAAGACTCATGTCCATCAAGTCAGTGATGCAATCCAGCCATCTCATCCTCTGTCGTCCCCTTCTCCTCCTGCCCCCAATCCCTCTCAGCATCAGTCTTTTCCAATGAGTCAACTCTTCGTGTGAGGTGGCCAAAGTACTGGAGTTTCAGCTTTAGCATCATTCCTTCCAAAGAAATCCCAGGGCTGATCTCCTTCAGAATGGACTGGTTGGATCTCCTTGCAGTCCAAGGGACTCTCAAGAGTCTTCTCCAACACCATAGTTCAAAAGCATCAATTCTTTGGTGCTCAGCCTTCTTCACAGTCCAACTCTTACATCCATACACGACCACAGGAAAAACCATAGCCTTGACTAGACGAACCTTTGTTGGCAAAGTAATGTCTCTGCTTTTGAATATGCTATCTAGGTTGGTCATAAGTTTTCTTCCAAGGAGTAAGCGTCTTTTAATTTCATGGCTGCAGTCACCATCTGCAGTGATTTTGGAGCCCAGAAAAATAAAGTCTGACACTGTTTCCACTGTTTCCCATGAAGTGATGGGACCGGATGCCATGATCTTAGTTTTCTGAATGTTGAACTTT
>NW_011495046.1:5674758-5680851 GCF_000754665.1 Bison bison bison
CATGAAGTGATGGGACCGGATGCCATGATCTTAGTTTTCTGAATGTTGAACTTTAAGCCAACTTTTTCACTCTCCACTTTCACCTTCATCAAGAGGCTTTTTAGTTCCTCTTCACTTTCTGCCATAAGGGTGGTGTCATCTGCGTATCTGAGGTTATTGATATTTCTCCCGGCAATCTTGATTCCAGCTTGTGTTTCTTCCAGTCCAGCGTTTCTCATGACGTACTCTGCATATAAGTTAAATAAACAGGGTGACAATATACAGCCTTGATGAACTCCTGTTCCTATTTGGAACCAGTCTGTTGTTCCATGTCCAGTTCTAACTGTTGCTTCCTGACCTGCATACAGATTTCTCAAGAGGCAGATCAGGTGGTCTGGTATTCCCATCTCTTTCAGAATTTTCCACAGTTTATGGTGATCCACACAGTCAAAGGCCTGGCATAGTCAATAAAGCAGAAATAGATGTTTTTCTGAAACTCTCTTGCTTTTTCCATGATCCAGCGGATGTTGGCAATTTGATCTCTGGTTCCTCTGCCTTTTCTAAAACCAGCTTGAACATCAGGAAGTTCACGGTTCACATATTGCTGAAGCCTGGCTTGGAGAATTTTAAGCATTACTTTACTAGCGTGTGAGATGAGTGCAATTGTGCGGTAGTTTGAGCATTCTTTGGCATTGCCTTTCTTTAGGATTGGAATGAAAACTGACCATTTTCAGTCCTGTGGCCACTGCTGAGTTTTCCAAATTTGCTGGCATATTGAGTGCAGCACTTTCACAGCATCATCTTTCAGGATTTGGAATAGCTCAACTGGAATTCTATCACCAGATTAGATATTCTAATAGATAGTTAGAATATCTATTCTATTCTAACTCAATGAAACTAAGCCATGCCCGTGGGGCAACCCAAGATGGGCGGGTCATGGTGGAGAGATCTGACAGAATGTGGTCGACTGGAGGAGGAATGGCAAACCACTTCAGTATTCTTGCCTTGAGAAGCCCATGAACAGTATGAAAAGGCAAAATGATAGGATACCGAAAGAAAAACTCCCCAGGTCAGTAGGTGCCCAATATGCTACTGGAGATCAGTGGAAAAATAATTCCTGAAAGAATGAAGGGATGGAGCCAAAGCAAAAAGAATACCCAGCTGTGGATGTGACTGGTGATAGAAGCAAGGTCCGATGCTGTAAAAAGCAGTATTGCATAGGAACCTGGAATGTCAGGTCCATGAATCAAGGCAAATTGGAAGTGGTCAAATAAGAGATGGCAAGAGTGAACGTCGACATTCTAGGAATCAGCAAACTCAAATGGACTGGAATGGGTGAATTTAACTCAGATGACCGTTATATCTACTACTGCGGGCAGGAATCACTCAGAAGAAATGGAGTAGCCATCATGGTCAACAAGAGAGTCCGAAATGCAGTACTTGGATGCAATCTCAAAAATGACAGAATGATCTCTGTTTGTTTCCAAGACAAACCATTCAAGATCACAGTAATTCAAGTCTGTGCCCCAAGCAGTAACGCTGAAGAAGCTGAAGTTGAACGGTTCTATGAAGACCTACCAGACCTTTTGGAACTAACACCCAAAAAAGATGTCCTTTTCATTATAGGGGACTGGCCTGCAAAAGTAGGAAGTCAAGACACACCTGAAGTAACAGGCAAATTTGGCCTTGGAATATGGAATGAAGCAGGGCAAAGACTAAGAGAGTTTTGCCAAGAAAATGCACTGGTCATAACAAACACCCTCTTCCAACAACACAAGAGAAGACTCTACACATGGACATCACCAGATGGTCAACACCGAAATCAGACTGATTCTATTCTTTGCAGCCGAAGATGGAGAAGCTCTATACACTCAGCAAAAACAAGACCAGGAGCTGACTGTGGTTCAGACCATGAATTCCTTATTGCCAAATTCAGACTGATATTGAAGAAAGTAGGGAAAACCACTAGACCATTCAGGTATGACCTAAATCAAATCCCTTATGATTATACACTGGAAGTGAGAAATAGATTTAAGGGCCTAGATAGATTGAGTGCCTGATGAGCTATGGAATGAGGTTCGTGACATTGTACAAGAGACAGGGATTGAGACCATCCCCATGAAAAAGAAATGCAAAAAAGCACAATGGCTGTCTGGGGAGGCCTTACAAATAGCTGTGAAAAGAAGCGAAAAGCAAAGGAGAAAAGGAAAGATATAAACATCTGAATGCAGAGTTCCAAAGAATAGCAAGAAGAGATAAGAAAGCCTTCCTCAGCGATCAATGCAAAGAAATAGAGGAAAACAACAGAAGGGGAAAAACTAGAGATCTCTTCAAGAAAATCAGAGATACCAAAGGAACATTTCATGCAAAGATGGGCTCGATAAAGGACAGAAATGGTATGGACCTAACAGAAGCAGAAGATATTAAGAAGAAATGGCAAGAATACACAGAAGAACTGTACAAAAAAGATCTTCATGACCCAGATAACCATGATGATGTGATCACTGACCTAGAGCCAGATATCCTGGAATGTGAAGTCAAATGGGCCTTAGAAAGCATCACTACGAACAAAGCTAGTGGAGGTGACAGAATTCCAGTTGAGCTATTCCAAATCCTGAAAGGCCTTTCAGGTAGGACCAAAATCAAATCCCTTACGATTATACAGTAGAAGCAACAAACCGAGTAGAAAAAAAAAAGTGACAGATTCAAGGGATTAGTTCTGATAGTGTGTCTGAAGAACTATGGATGGAGGTTCATAACACTGAACAAGTCAGTGATCAAAACCATCCCCAAGAAAAAGAATGCAACAAGGCAAAATCGCTGTTTTGAGGAGGCCTTACAAATAGCTGAGAAAGGAATAGAAGCAAAAAGCAGAGAAAAGGAAAGATATACCCATCTGAATGCAGAGTTCCAAAGAAAAGCAAGGAGAGATAAGAAAGCCTTCCTCAGTGATTAATGCAAAGAAACAGAGGAAAACAATAGAATGGGAAAGACTAGAGATCTCTTCAAGAAAATTAGAGATACCAAGGGAACATTTCATGCAAAGTAGAGCACAATAAAGAACAGACACAGTATGGATCTAACAGAAGCACACGGTATTAAGAAGAGCTGGCAAGAATACACAGAACTATACAAAAAAATCTTTCCCTGATGCTGGCAAAGATTGAGGGCAGAAGGAGAAGGGGACGACATAGCATGAGATGGCTGGATGGCATCACCGACTCAATGGACATGGGTTTGGGTAGACTTCAGCAGTTGGTGATGGACAGGGAAGCTTGGTATGCTGCAGTTTATGGGATTGCAAAGAGTTGGACACGACTAAGCAACTCAACTGAACTGATAGAAAAAAAAGATCTTAATGACCTAGATAACCACAATGGTGTGATCACTAACCTAGAGTCAGACATCCTGGAATGGGAAGTCAAGGGGGCCTTAAGAACTGTTATGATGAACAAAGCTACTGCAGGTGACGGAAATACAGATGAGCTATTTCAAATCCTAAAAGATGATGCTGTGAAAGTTCTGGACTCAATATGCCAGCAAATTTGGAAAACTCAGGAGTGGCCACAGGACTGGAAAAGATCAGTTTGCATTCCAATCCCAAAGAAAGGCAATGCCAAAGAATGCTCAAACTACCGCACAATTGCCCTTATCACACATGCTAGCAAGGTAGTGCTCAAAATCCTTCAAGCTAGGCTCCACCAGTATGTGAACTGAGAACTTCCAGATATATAAGCTGGATTTAGAAAAGGCAGAGGAACCAGAGGTCAAACTGCCAAAGTTCAATGGATCACAGAAAAAGTAAGAGAATTCCAGAAAAACATCTGCTTCATTGACTATGCTTCAATTTTTGACTGTGTTGATCACAACACATGTGAAAAATTCTTAAAGAGTGGTTATACCAGACCACCTTACCTGCCTCCTGAGAAACCTGTATGCAGATCAAGAAACAACAGTTAGAATCGGACATCAAACAGCTGACTGGTTCAAAACTGAGAAAGAAGTACATCAAGGTTATACACGGTCACCCTGCTTATTTTACTTATATGCAGAGGACATCAAGTGAAATGCTGGGTTGGATGAATTACAAGCTGGGATCAAGACTGCTGGGAGAAATATCAACAACCTCAGATATGCAGATGACACCACCCTTATGGCAGAAACAGAAGAGGAACTAAAGAGCCTCTTGATGACAGTGAAAGAGGAGAGTGAAAAAGTTGGCTCAAAGCTCAACATTAAGAAAACTAAGATCATGGCATCTGGTCCAATCACTTCATGGCAAATAGATGGGAGAAAAAATGCAAAGAGTGACAGACTTTATCTTCTTGGGCTCCAAAATCACTACAGACGGTGACGGTAGCCATGAAATTAAAAGAAGCTTACTCCTTGGAAGAAAAATTATGGCACCTAGACAGCATATTAGAAAGCAGGGCCATCACTTTGCTGACAAAGGTCAGTAGAGTCAAAGCTATGGCTTTTTTCTAGTAGTCATGTACATATGTGAGAAAAGTGAAAGTGAAAATCACTCAGTCATGTCCGACTCTTTACAACCCCATGGACTATACAGTCCGTGGAATTCTCCAGGCCAGAATACTGAAGTGGGCAGCCTTTCCCTTCTCCAGGGGATCTTCCCAACCCAGGGATCGAACCCAGGTCTCCCTCATTGCAGGCAGATTCTTTACCAGCTGAGCCACAAGGGAAGCCCAAGAATATTAAGAGTGGGTAGCCCATCCCTTCTCCAGCAGATCTTCCCCACGCAGGAATTGAACCAGGGTCTCCTGAATTGCAGGTGGATTCTTTACCAACTGAACTATCAGGGAAACTGGACCATAAAGAAGGCTGAGGGCCGAAAAATTTATGCTTTTGAGCTGTCACGTTAGAGAAGACTCTTCAGAGTCCCTTGGACAGCAAGGAGCTCAAACAAGTCAATCCTGAAGGAAATCAACCCTGAATATTCAATGGAAGTACTGATGCTGAAGCTGAAGCTCCAATACTTTGGCCACCGGGTGTGAAGAGCCAACTCATTGGAAAAGACCCTGATGCTGGGAAAGATTGAGGGCAGGAGGAGAAGGGGTGACATAGGATAACTTGGTGGTGGCTCAGACGGTAAAGAATTTGCCTACAGTGCGGGAGACCTGGGTTCAATCCCTGGGTTGGGAAAATTCTTTGGAGGAGGCATGGCAACCCCCTCCAATATTCTTGCCTGGAGAAACCCCACGGACAGAGGAGCCTGACGAGCTGCAGTCCATGGGGTCGCAAAGAATCGGACATGACTGAGTGACTAAGCACAGCACATCGCACTAAAAGAGGATTATCTTTAGATAATTAAACAACAATTATTAACGACCTACACACAGAATCACGTTGGTGTGATCACTGACCTAGAGCCAGACATCCTGGAATGTGAAGTCAAGTGGGCCTTAGAAAGCATCACTACCAACAAAGCTAGCGGAGGTGATGGAATTCCAGTTGAGCTGTTCCGAAGATGGTGATGCTGAAAGATGATGCTGTGAAAGTGCTGCACTCAATATTCCAGCAAATTTGGAAAACTCAGCAGTGGCCACAGGACTGAAAAAGGTCAGTTTTCATTCCAATCCCAAAGAAAGGCAGTGCCAAAGAATGCTCAAACTACCGCACAATTGCACTCATTTCACACGCTAGTAAAGTAATGCTCAAAATTCTCCAAACCAGGCTTCAGCAATACGTGAACCGTGAACTTCCTGATGTTGGTTTTAGAAAAGGCAGAGGAACCAGAGATCAAATTGCCAACATCCGCTGGATCATGGAAAAAGCAAGAGAGTTTCAGAAAAACATCTATTTCTGCTTTATTGACTTGCCAAAGCCTTTGACTGTGTGGATCACCATAAACTGTGGAAAATTCTGAAAGAGATGGGAATACCAGACCACCTGACCGGCCTCTTGAGAAACCTGTATGCAGGTCAGGAAGCAACAGTTAGAACTGGACATGGAACAACAGACTGGTTCCAAATAGGAACAGGAGTTCATCAAGGCTGTATATTGTCACCCTGTTTATTTAACTTCTATGCAGAGTACGTCATGAGAAACGCTGGACTGGAAGAAACACAAGCTGGAATCAAGATTGCCGGGAGAAAT
>NW_011495046.1:5680970-5686109 GCF_000754665.1 Bison bison bison
GTGAAGAGGAACTAAAAAGCCTCTTGATGAAGGTGAAAGTGGAGAGTGAAAAAGTTGGCTTAAAGTTCAACATTCAGAAAACTAAGATCATGGCATCCGGTCCCATCACTTCATGGGAAACAGTGGAAACAGTGTCAGACTTTATTTTTCTGGGCTCCAAAATCACTGCAGATGGTGACTGCAGCCATGAAATTAAAAGACGCTTACTCCTTGGAAGGAAAGTTATGACCAACCTAGATAGCATATTCAAAAGCAGAGACATTACTTTGCCAACAAATGTCCGTCTAGTCAAGGCTATGGTTTTTCCTGTGGTCGTGTATGGATGTAAGAGTTGGACTGTGAAGAAGGCTGAGCGCTGAAGAATTGATGCTTTTGAAGTGTGGTGTTGGAGAAGACTCTTGAGAGTCCCTTGGACTGCAAGGAGATCCAACCAGTCCATTCTGAAGGAGATCAGCCCTGGGATTTCTTTGGAAGGAATGATGATAAAGCTGAAAACTCCAGTACTTTGGCCACCTCATGCAAAGAATTGACGCACTGGAAAAGATTCTGATGCTGGGAGGGATTGGGGGCAGGAGGAGAAGGGGACGACAGAGGATGAGATGACTGGATGGCATCACTGACTCGATAGACGTGAGTCTCAGTGAACTCCGGGAGTTGGTGATGGACAGGGAGGCCTGGCGTGCTGCGATTCATGGGGTCACAAAGAGTCAGATACGACTGAGCGACTGATCTGACAAGGGTGAGGGCAAGGGTTATAGAGAGGACAAGTAAAGTCGAGGAACCCAACAGTGAGTTCTTAACCCTGTTCTCTTGGAAGGTTAGGTTAAAGGAAATCTATCAAAAAATACAACAGAAGAAACAAAGAAGAGAGAAAAATGTGGATGACCAAACCAGAACCAACTTTCAGTCAGTAAGAACATCAGAAACATAACAGGAAAAAAAGAGGGAGAGAGGAGAGAAAGAAAAAAATGCTCAATGAAATACAAGATGTTCCAGAAGTGAAGGAAATAAGTTTGTCAACCGAAAGAAAACTTTCAGAAAATCTATAGGCTACCAAGAACAAGAATCACATATAACCTCCAACAGTACACTGCAAATATGCAGCAATGCTCTCAAAATTAAGAAAAAAATTATTTCAAACCTACGTTTGACAACCCAACTAAAGATTATGTAAAGACATTTTTTGTCAGTAGAAAGGGTTTAAAATGGAGAAAAGTAGATCAATAAAGCAAGGGTTAGGGGCACTGACCCTCTGCACAGTTGAAAATCGATGGATATTTAATAGTCGTCCCCCTATACACACACACTCTCCCTCCAGAACCTGAGATCCTCCATATTGAAGCTTCCACATCCTCATATTCAGCCATAGCACTGCTCTATGTATTCACTGAAAAAAACATAAAAAAACCCTTCATGTAAGTGGATCTGTGCTGTTCAAACCCAGGCTGTTCAACAGGCAACTGTAATATGTATATTACTCAGAAGTATGACATACAGATGTTTAAGATAGAACAAATAACTGTAAGAGCTGTCAAGCTGCCTCTGAGAAGCAAGAAATCGGGGGTGTGGAGTAAAAACCTAGATATAAAACTAAGAAACTAAGGTATAAAACTAGATATAAAACTAAGAAAATTAAATAGAAGTCATCAGGGGGAAAAAATATTTTCAATAAAAGCAAAAGCAGGTGTTGCTTATGTGTGCTCAGTCTTGTCCAACTCTTTGAGACCCCATGGACTGTAGCCCGCCAGGCTCCTGTCCATAGAATTTTCCAGGCAATAATACTGGAGTGGGCTGCCATCTCCTCCTCCAGAGGATCTTCCCGACTCAGGGATTGAACTTGCATCTCCTGCGTTGGCAGGCAGATTCTTTACCAACTGCACCACCCACGAAGTCCTAACAAAATCAAAAGCAGGTGTAAAGGAGCAGAAAATGGCAAAACAAAAGATGAAGTGAAGAAATGAGTGGAAGCCTGGGAAGACATATGACTATGGACCCATAACAGCACTTAGAATTTGGATAACCCAGAAAACTGGTCTGTTTCCAACATCACCAGTGTCTGCCCGAAGGCAATGGCACCCCACTCTAGTACTCTTGCCTGGAAAATCTCATGGATGGAGGGCCTGGTAGGCTGCAGTCCATGGGGCCGCTAGGTCCGACACAACTGAGTGACTTCACTTTCACTTTCCACTTTCATGCATTGGAGAAGGAAATGGCAGCCCACTCCAGTATTCTTGACTGGAGAATCCGAGGGATGGGGGAGCCTGTTGGGCTGCCGTCTATGGGGTCACACAGGGTCGGACACGACTGAAGTGACTTAGCAGCCGCACACAAACCCTAATCTTTTTATACTCTTCACAGCTACGGTCTCTGCTCCCTCCACCATCTCCCTCCCAACCTGTCCAAAGCACCATGTTTTGTCATTTCACTTACACCCACGATTACAGCATTACTGTCACATGTTCCAAAGTTTTTGTTTATTCTGTTGTTTCAGTTGCTAAGTCATGTCCGACTCTTTGGACCCCATGGGCTACAGCCCACCAGGATTCTCTGTCCATGGGATTTCCCAGGAAATACTGGAATGGGTAGTCATTTCCTTCTTCATGGGATCTTCCCAACACAGAGATCAAGCCCAAGTCTCCTGCACTGGCAGGTGGATTCTTTACCACTGACCTACCTGGGAAGCCAGGAAGACCTAATATACTCTTACCAAAGTCTAACTTAAAAGTCTAACTGTTTCACAGTTCATTTCTTGAGGTTAATCAGGATCCAGAGGGCAAGGTACCTTTCTACTCTGAACACCCATCCCCGATTTCTGGAGATCCACCCCAGGACCTCCTGAGAAGCAAGGCTTTATCAACTCTGCACCTGAGGCCTCCCTCAGTGTCCTGCTATTTTAGTGTGTGTGCTTAATCTTTCAGTCGTGTCCAACGCTTGTGACCCCAGAGACTGTAGCCTGCCAAGCTCCTCTGTCCATGGGATTCTCCAGGCAAGAATACTGGAGTGGGTTGCCATTTCCTTCTCCAGGTGATCCTCTGGACAAAGGAATCAAACCCCAGTCTCCCACACTGCAGGCAGACTCTTTACTAAGTTACAAGGGAAGCCCCACGAAGCAACTGAAACAAAACAAATAAAAACTTTGCTGTTTTAGCACCAGATCTTAAACAGCTGAATCTGGGGATTCTTTTTACTCTCTACTTCTCTAGAGGCCCACCTAGGACCTTGTCCTGCAGTGTGTCCAGGACACTATCCAAGTTTTCTCCTGATGTTCGTTAGCTATCCTTCAGCTTGTACAACTGTGACTCCAAGCATAGCAGAAGTGCTTCTCCTGCAGGAAGTGGAATCGGTTCCCCAGTGGCTGTCCCCTAACCCTTTCCTCCTGCCACCAGAAGCCTTTCTTCCCAGTCTATGTCCTTGAGATCCAAGTATCAGGCTGCTAAATTTCAGGGACCTACCTTTGGGCTGTCTCTCAGAATACACGGTCCAACTATAGCTAGATAAAGGATGTTCACTCCTTGAATTATCATTTTAAACATTTCCATTATGATTAAAGCATCTCTTTAAGGTCTCTATCTGGGACCCAAAGTTATCTACTACACTTGTTAATCAATATCCCACTGAAGTCCCCAGGTTCAAAAGTCAATGATTTCTCCTTGTCTGAAGAAAAACATCTGATTATAATACTCTTTATAAATGTAAAAGAGGTGACAATAATAACCAATCCTTAAAGTTTTGTGCCCACTCTTCTTTACTGACAGAAAAGTTCCCTAGTTCAAAGAACATTCTAATTCCTGTCTAGACAGTGGTTTTTAAGGCTTTGGAGAGTCAGGGTGCCCACTACAAATTTCTGAAAAGTGCTAAACATGCTTTAGAAGAAAAAAAAAAAAAACGGCCAAATCAGTTTCAGAGGCAGAGAACGTTTAACGAGCTTCTGTTTTTGACTCTGGTAGGTACATTTGTGTTCACAACTATGCCAGCAGCTGGAAGTTACAATCTGAAGGTTGGCACCTATTCCCCTCCTCCAGAGGCACAGACTGTAACCCACTCCATACTCCTAAAAGAAAGAAATCACACCCAATGACAAAATCCTGCTGAGCTACCATGTGTCCCCGGAAAAGTATCTTTAATCTCCCCAGGTCCCAATAGCCATAGGCTTGTCGGGAGCACAAAGTAAAATAATATATGCCTAGTATGTGGTATGGAGAAGGCAATGGCACCCCACTCCAGTACTCTTGCCTGGAAAATCCCATGGACGGAGTAGCCTGGTGGGCTGCAGGCCATGAGGTCACCAAGAGTCGGACACGACTGAGTGACTTCACTTTCACTTTTCACTTTCATGCACTGGAGAAGGAAATGGCAACTCACTCCAGTGTTCTTGCCTGGAGAATCCCAGGGACGGGGGAGCCTGGTGGGCTGCCGTCTATGGGGTCGCACAGAGTCGGACACGACTGAAGTGACTTAGCAGTATGTGGTAATCAAGACACTATTACGATGCCGTTACAATCCTGATTGTCCGCTGGTTTTGTTTTTAATTTCCTCATACATCTTTATTCGCATAGGCTCCGGCCCAGAACACCTGGAATGACTGTCCCTGTAACAGCCACATCTACTGAGAGCTTACCACGTGCCAAGCACTGCCCTAAATGTTTATCATGGCCCATCCTAAAAACTCCTATCGATACCCTAACTCCCAACCTATTAATGAAATAAGTGGCAGTTATCTCGAATCCCACAGCGCGTGCTTGGCGGAGCTGCGACTCGGCCCTGAGCAGCGACTCCGGGTCCGGCGCCCCCTCCGCCCACCCCCTGGCATCAAGGTCCGCGGGATCCGCTGGGCACCCAGCTCCCTATCTACGCCAGAGATGGCAAAGTACCCCGCGAGGCATCGTCGGAAGGCCACAGAATCTATCCCAGAAACAAGGCCCGGAAGGAAATTCAGAACCCCCGAGACTCCGTTGAAAAACAAAATGCCCGGAAAGCAGCTTCCAAAGCGGTCAGAAGCGGTGGGGCGGCTGCGCTTCGGCGTAGAGCCCAGGCCGCCCGAGCTACGGGAACGAAAAGCAGGAAACGAAAGAGGAAGAGCAACAGAAAGCGCCAACGCCCGCCCGCCGCCGGCCGGCCGCGCCTCAGCCGGAGCCATGG
>NW_011495046.1:5686237-5691208 GCF_000754665.1 Bison bison bison
CGTCTCGAGAGCGCGCCGCCCGAAGGTCCGTGACGCAGCGCCGTCGCCGGAGAGAGGGCGACGCTCCTGCGTGGGTGCGTGCATGCGTGAGGGCTGCGTCAATCCTGTGCGCCGCGCAGACCCGCGGGCGCCGGCGCGCGGAGGTGACTGCGCTTGCGCAGCGCGGGAATGCGAAGCTCGCGGCATGTGTGACGCGGTTGAAAGCGCTTAAAGATGACAAGGGCAGGTAGCAGCTGTGTACGGAAATAACTCGCCCGCAGGCTATTGAGTCGGGCGGGCTGTTCCCGGTACTGACGTCACGCCGCGGCGCCAGTCGGCTGCATCTAAGCGCTCTTTTGGAATTTGAATTTTTCGGGCGTAGTTTTAAGACAAGTTGTAGAAAATGTTTTCAGTAGTAAAATGATCACATCCTGTGTATACAGGGAGTTCAGGATTTATGGTTATGGATACTTTTTATCCTTTTTAAATAGTTTTATTCAACACTTAGAACTAATCTGGCCTCTTACAGGCTATCCTTTTTGATTTTTCCATTTTTCCAAATTTTCTACAGTGAGCAATTACTTCGTTTATAAAGAGGGAAACCAGCATGGTGTGTTTTGTTTCAGGTTTGTTGGATGTGAATAAGGGTGGCTGGTCTGGGAGGGTACCCGGTCCAGGCCCCAGCTAACGTTAGCTAATCTAAGGGATGGTCTAATCTAAGGGCGAGTCCCTCTGCTGGTTTCCTTGGTAAATAATGAGCCAACAGGAGGTCAAGTCGTCTCTAATTGGTAGTATCCCTTTCCCCAAGGGAGCGAGCCTGCCTCTGTGTCCTGCTACACACCTGGGGATGTTGCTCCAGGACCTCGCTTCAGGTGGGTACGCTCCTGTCGCCGACTCTGGGCTTTTAGTCTTGAACCTGGGCAAGGCCTGTGGCCTGCAGCTCAACATCACATGTACTGACTTATTCTCCCAACAACTTAATGAAGGTACTGTTATTTGTTCTTACGCTCAGTTGGACAGATAGGAAACGGAGGGTGTGAACAGTAAAGCAACCTTGCCAAGCATACCTTGGCAAGCACATAAAATTACTACCTTAATCTGTTTTAGTTGAATATACTGAAAAGGAGTAAGTGAAAGAGGAAAAGCACAGAGGGACTTGAGGTGAAAAAACCCTTGATTTTGATCAGCAATGGATGCCTTTGCTCGATGCTAGGTGCCTGCATGTCACCTTCTGCAATTCAGAAGTTGAGGACTCAAGATTAATCAGGTAAAACTCTGGCTGATAAAAAATGTCATAAGCCAGGATGAGAAAGTTTAAACATAGAGTTCTATGTGTCACTCTTGGCTTTCTCTCTCCCGCCCTAATGAGCAGTGTGCATTACACATTAACTGCTAAGTCGTGTCAGTCTGGACCACCTCAAAGATGGGAGTGCCTGCTCCAAAGTAGAGGGCTTTTCTTTTAACTTTCTTCTGAGCTAGCAACATTACTTCTTAAAAGAATAGTGCTCCTTCCCACCTCTGCAGGGGGTGGTGGTGAACCTGCTCACCTGGGCTGACTTTCCTCCATTAACTTTATGCAAAATGCCAGTAAGTCATTTTAATTGACGATCCTTCCTTGAAAATGTGGAACGCAAAAGTAGAAAGTCAAGAGATAATTGGAGTAACAGGCAAATTTGGCCTTGGAGTATAGAATGAAGCAGGGCAAAGGCTAATAGTTTTGCCAAGAGAATGCACTAGTCATAGCAAACACCCTTTTTCAACAACACAAGAGAAGATTACACATGGACATTAACAGATGGTCAACACTGAAATCAGATTGATTATAAACTTTGCAGCCAAAGATGGAGAAGCTCTATACAGTCAGCAAAAACAAGACTGGGAGCTGACTGTACCTCAGATCATGAACTCCTTATTGCCAAATTCAGACTTAAAGTAGGGAAAACCGCTAGACCATTCAGGTATGACCTAAATCAAATCCCTTATAATTATACAGTGGAAGTGAGAAATAGATTTAAGGGACTAGATCTGATGGACAGAGTGCCTGATGAACTGTGGATGGAGGTTCATGACATTGTACAGGAGACAGGGATCAAGACCATCCCCAAGGAAAAGAAATGCAAAAAAGCAAAATGGCTGTCTGAGGAGGCCTTACAAATAGCTGTGAAAAGAAGAGAAGCCAGAAAGCAAAGGAGAAAAGGAAAGATACACCCATTTGAATGCAGAGTTCCAAAGAATAGCAACAAGAGATAAGAAAGCCTTCCTCAGTGATCAGTGAAAAGAAATAGAGAAAAACAACAGAATGGGAAAGACTAAAGATCTCTTCGAGAAAATTAGATACCAAGGGAATATATCATGCAAAGATGGGCTCAATAAAGGCCAGAAATGGTATGGACCCAACAGAAGCAGAAGATATTAAGCAGAGGTGGCAAGAATACACAGAAGAACTGTACAAAAAAGATCTTCACGACCCAAATAATCACAATGGACTGATCACTCATCTAGAGCCAGACATCCTGGAATGTTAAGTGGGCCTTCGGAAGCATAACTATGAACAAAGCTAGTGGAGGTGATGGAATTCCAGTTGAGCTATTTCAAATCCTGAAAGATGATGCTGTGAAAATGCTGCACTCAATATGCCAGCAAATTTGGAAAACTCAGAAGTGGCCACAGGACTGGAAAAGGTGAGTTTTCATTCCAATCCCAAAGAAAGGCAATACCAAAGAATGCTCAAACTACTGCACAATTGCATTCATCTCACACACTAGTAAGGTAATGTTCAAAATTCTCCAAGCCAGGCTTCAACAGTACGTGAACCGTGAAATACCAGATGTTCAAGCTGGTTTAGAAAAGGCAGAGGAACCAGAGATCAAATTGCCAATATCTGCTGGATCATCGAAAAAGCAAGAGTTCCAGAAAAACTATTTCTGCTTTATTGACTGTGCGGATCACAGCAAACTGTGACTAATTCTTAAAGAGATGGGAATACCAGACCACCTGACCTGCCTCTTGAGAAATCTGTATGCAGGTCAGGAAGCAACAGTTAGAACTGGACATGGAACAACAGACTGGTTCCAAGTAGGAAAAGGAGTACATCAAGGCTGTATATTGTCACCCTGCTTAACTTCTATGCAGGGTACATCATGAGAAACTCTGGGCTGGATAGAGCACAAGCTGGAATCAAGACTGCTGGGAGAAATATCAATAACTTCAGATATGCAGATCACACCACCATTATGACAAAGTGAAGAACTAAGGAGCCTCTTAGTTGGCTTAAAACTCAACGTTCAGAAAACTAAGATCATGGCATCCGGTTCCATCACTTCATGGCAAATAGATAGGGAAACAGTGACAGACTTTATTTTCTTGGGCCCCAAAATCACTGCAGATGCCTGCAGCCATGAAATTAAAAAAATGCTTACTCCTTGGAAGAAAAGTTATGACTAACCTAGACAGCATATTAAAAAGCAGAGACGTTACTTTGCCAACAAAGGTGGTCTAGTCAAGGCTATGGTTTTTCCAGTAGTCATGTATGGATGGGAGTTGGACTATAAGGAAAGTTGACTGTCGAAAAATCAATGCTTTTGAACTGTGTTGTTGGAGAAGACTCTTGAGAGTCCCTTGGACTGCAAAGAGTTCCAACCAGTCCATCCTAAAGGAAATCAGTCCTGAATATTCATTGGAAGGACTGATGTTGAAGCTGAAACTCCAATACTTTGGCTACCTGATGCCAAGAGCTGACTCATTTGAAAAGATCCTGATGCTGGGAAAGGATTGAAGGAGGGAGAAGGGGACGACAGAGAATGAGATGGTTGGATGGCATCACCGACTCAATAGATATGAGTTTTGAGTAAACTCTGGGAGTTGATGATGGACAGGGAGGCCTGGTGTGCTGCAGTCCATGGGGTTGCAAAGAGTCGGACACGACTGAGTGACTGAACTGAACTGAATCAACATCTAACAGGTGGGACAGTTCTCAGGGCTTCCGAGAATCGGCTTCCCGGGTTACAATCCTCAGTTTGGCTCGAATAAAATTTCTTTTCTTCTTCTTACGTTGATTATTGAATTTTCATCGACTGTTGTGTCACTGTTTCATCGACTGCTGAGTTTTGAGAGGGCTTTAGGTATTCTGACTGCAAGTTCTTTCAAACGTGTGATTGGGGAACATATCCTCCCAGTCTGTAGTTTGTTATTTCATTATAACTCACCAGCATCTTCCGCTAAGGAGACAGTTTTTGATTTTGATAAATTGCAACTTGTCAGTTCTTTTGTTTTCTGAATCATGCTTTTGCTGTGGCAGAAGAACTCATGACCCCTGGTCACAAAGGTTTTATTTTGTCTCACACTTTATATTTAGATACATGACCCACTTTGAGTTCATCTTTTCAGTAAGTGGAAGGCTTAGGTCAGGAGCCTTTTTTGTGCATCTTCAGCACTACCCCTTCTCCATTAAATTGCCATGGAACCTCAAAAGGCCTTGACATCACAGCCCTCAGCAGGTGTCAGGATTAAGTAACATGGTGTCACCTCAAGGAAGATACCCTGTGAACACAGAGGCTGTTCGATTTTTTTTTTTTTAACATGGATTTAGATACAGCACTACTTAAACTTTGTTACAGAAAAAACTACAAACGTAATAGTTTAAAGTGGCTTTTTTTAAAAAAAAGAAATGTGACACTTTTAAGTTGAGGCATAACTGACATGTAGTTTGTTAGTCTCAGGTGTACAACATAATGATTCCACATTTGTACACATTGCAAAATGATCACAATGTCTAGTTAACATTGGTCATCATGCAGTTACAAAATGTTTTCTTGTTATCAGAACTTTTAAGATCTATTCTCTTAGCAATTTTCAAATATGTAATACATATTAATAACTATAGTCACCATGCTGTACATGACGTCTCTATGAATTATTTATTTTATAATTGGAAGTTTGTGACTCTTGACCCTCTCTACCCATTTTGCCCACCCTCACCCCCCACCCCCTGTC
>NW_011495046.1:5691308-5708948 GCF_000754665.1 Bison bison bison
CCACCAGTCTGTTCTCTGTATCAATGAGCTTGGTTTTTTAAATTATTCCACGTGTAAGTGAGATCATACAATATTTGTCTTTCTCTGACTTTTTAGCAGTGTCCTATCCATGCTGTTGTAAATAGCAAGATGACTTATCTGTGGCTGAATAATATTCCATTGTTACACAGACCACATTTTCTCATTCATTCTTCCATTAGTGGACACTTCGGTTGTTTCCAAAATGGCTTTCTTAAGCATTAGTCCTATATCCTCATGGTTCCATGTCTCAAAGCCGTTCAAGTTAAGCAAAAGA
Source organism: Bison bison bison (assembly GCF_000754665.1). Lineage (NCBI taxonomy): Eukaryota > Metazoa > Chordata > Mammalia > Artiodactyla > Bovidae > Bison > Bison bison. The sequence goes on from NW_011495046.1 coordinate 5,691,604, forward strand.
CAAGTTATTCTTAACAATTATGAACATTTATTAAGCACCAAGAGTATACTGCACTGGTTGCTATGTAAAAACATAATTATTGACATAGTGTCCCTGCCACGGAGTTTACAATCGAAAATGAAATACAACAATGCCATAAGCCAACTTCAAAATTTCCTTAATTTAGAAATTGCTATTTTGGCAAACAAGGCAAAAATGACCTACCATCAGTTACAATGTTAGTAAGATGTAAAGAATGTTTGACTCGTACCCAGACATTTTCCCAAGTATATTAGGCTTGATAAGGAAAAGAGCACTTAGAAATGTAGTAAACAATGAATTATTTCAAATGCCTTGTAGGATTTTAAGCAAAGATTTGTTCACTAGCCTGAGCTTCTCCCTTCTGGGAGGAAGCCATGTGAAACTAAGCAAGTCCATCCTCTCATCCACTGACAGCCATCTACTCCTTACTCCTGGTAAGAGTGAGGGCTCATTGATCCCCTGCAGGGGGCAGGGAGTGTGTGTCTGGATAAAACACCCCATGGCCTTGGAGGATTCAAGGGGCAAACTTGCAGGAAATACAAAGTCATATTTTATGAGAGAGGTGAGCAGCAGGACCTCTGGGCACAGGAGAGACATGAGCCCTGTAGTGATTCAGCCCATGCCTCTTCTCAGTGATTAGAAACAGGTAAGTGGGCGCTTTATGCTCTGGATTTCCTGTGTGGAGCATTCCCGGAGCATTCAGGAATTTAGCATCAAGACCCCAGACTGCAGATCCTGCACTGTATCCACCATACAGTATTTAATAAATACTTTAAAGATTTTTGTTGCTGGTCATGTATTAGCTGACAAAGGCACGCTGAAGGGAATTTGATTCTTGCTGTCAAATGCAGACTGTTCAGACTTCTGAACACAGTCTTAAAGTATATATTATTTTCTATCACTGATCATTCTTTGAACTCTAAAAGAGCACTAAAAAAAATTAATTGGTTATAAATTAAAAACTGAAATACAATTTAAAGTGCATGCACAAGTATTTAAAAATACATGCATACAAATATCTTAATGGCAGACTGGTAGCATCCTGAGATTTTTTTTTTATGGCAAAATAACATTTCAGCAATTTTTTGAAAATACCAATAATTTTCCCCTTAGAAGCCCATCTTTGCAACTTTCTTTTACATGATAACATAGTAGCAGCAACATTTAAAAAATGTTCACAAAATTCTCTTTGCATATAGGTTTATGGAGAAAGACATCCAGAAACTTTAAGATAAAACTTTGCAAAATAAAATAATTCACTACATTTGGCCTAAAGTTGATACTTAAACACCACTCTTCCAATTTAAAAGTGTTACTTATACCTCCTACATACAGTAAATAAAATCTAACTATAAGATTTGTAATGAAAAACTTGAAACACATATCAACATAATTCTCTTCTAATTAAGATCACAAATTAATTTCAATGTATTTCCCCAAAAAGAAGAAAAAAATTTTAATAATCATAGCTGTGGTAAATGAATTTGAGTTTACAAATCTCATTCAATGCACTTGTTTTTAGTTTGTAAGGTATGAAACAGCTAGAACTCCTGATTATGTATTTTTCTAAGGCAAGGCAAGTTTATTTATATATAAAGCATAGATATTAGCATGGTTATAAAGGCAATATGATCAATACATAAACATTCCCGTTTTTAAGTGATACATTCCAAACTACTTAACATTTAATTTCATGTCCTATTCTAAGACTGCATCTGTGATCTTAAGCTTCAAAGTATAATTGCTGTAATACATGAAAAAATACTTCATTTTTCCAATATTGTAAAGTATACTGTATTTTCAAATACCTAGTATAAATTTTTTTTGCACAAAATTTTAAAAAGAATATTATTAGCTAGCTATAACTACCATGACGTAACTGTATAAAGAAGTTCACAAAGGAGAATAAAAATTAAAACTAAGCTTAATAATTATTGCATTTAACCATAACAAAAAAAGTCCCCAAATCAAGTAGTTCTGAATACACTTGTTTCTTATATGAGTCATGTGTATATTCATTTTACAGTCACTAGTTTGATAAACACACTAAGATTCTGTGAGATATGGTTTTCTTTTTTATATCCTCCCCAACTGCAGTTGTAATTATTTTTCTTTCGAATACAAAGTAAATAATGTTTATATTTTTTTATCTGAGTCATGTAAAAACTGACTCCTTTCATTTTTAAAAGTTATATTTAATATTTTGGACCTTAATTAAAATTTAACATTTAACCATGTTTCTTTTTCTATTATGTATCATCTACATTTCAACAAACTGATAAGGGTTATTAACAAAGGCAAATCTTGATCTCATCCATGTTTTAAATATGATGACAGAAACTTTTTTTCTCTTTAATGAGAAAAAGGAGATGAAGAACACCAATAGGTGTTCAATAGGTCCTCTTCACTCTCAACTGTTTTGAGACACAACTTTAAGACAGGGTGCATCAGGTCAGGCAATGTTGTGATCTCTTATCTTTGCATAGAAGAGAAAAAATAAAGGAAGTTATTTCCTTCCTAAGGTCTCAGCTAGCTTCTTAAGTCTTTTCTTCAGCTCCAATGGAAATTTCTCATAGCACTTCTTACAGACTGGCTTCATGTCAAACTCCACAAATTTATTCCTAAAGTTAATAATAATAAAAAAATATTAGTGGAAATGTATTCACATTTGTATACAGACATACAGATAATGTGCAGTAATTTTATTGAATAAATGAAGACACTATGCATATTACAATTATATTCATATTAGCAAAAAACCAATTCTAATCTCAATTCTAATCATTATGGTAAACATAAACTACAATACCATTTGAAGAAAGTTGCCCTTATAAACTGATCTTGTACAATGATCTGTATGATACAGAATGCTGATTACATTGTAGTCTGTGCTAAGTATGCAGGGAATCTAACGTGAATAAAACTCAGATAAAGTCAATCATGTTTTAAAATACTGTGAGAACACTTTTAAAAAATAGTTATTCAGAGCAAAGAACTCTATCTCTCTGATAAGACTGATTCTCTTTATTGAAGGTGTAGGTATCTCATGTAGTATTTTACATAGTGGAGCCATGAGGCTTCATCTTGCCTGGCCTCCCATCCCAACAATGATCATCTTCAAAAAGAAAAACCTAAACTAACATCTAAGTTACTTTGGTTGGCTGTCTCACAGAAAATTCAAGAGCACCAGTGGACCGTGTGGCCTGTGGTCACATCTGTGATCAGTGTGTATATGGAGAACTCAATTCTTTAAAAGCCAGGACAGCACACACCCTCAATTGACTTGTACAATTCCGGACAGTTGTTGAGAAGGCCTCCTAGCTATGGGTGATGCATTTCCAGTTGACAGCTATCAGCGCTCATAGCCATTGAGATCGTGGGTCCCTAATTGTGAAGGGAACAAATGCAGAACTTTCTAACTAGTTCGATTTCTGTGAAATTACATCTAGGAAATGTGTGGGACAAGTCCAGTGATACACTGTTATCTGTTACAAATTATTACATCTGTCGATACAATTTTAAAGAACAAAAATAACAAAGTTAAATCCTGACCACATATTTAAAATGAAAAACCTTTTTTTTAAACACCATGTGAGAATTATTTTCTGATTTTTTCCCAGAGATCCTAATGATGACAGTAATTCAAATGTTATGTTTCAATTGGCAATTTGATTTAAATAGTGCTATTGAGTTAAAAAGTTCTCCCAAAGTGTTCTATAGAGCCCATGAACTATAGCTTGCCAGGCTCCTCTGTTCATGGGATTTTCCAGGCAAAAATACTGGAGTGGGTTACCATATCCTTCTCTAGGGGATCTTCCCAACTCAGGGGTTGAACCCCCATCTCCTGCTTTGGCAGGTGGATTCTTTACCACTGAGCCACCAGGGAACCCTGCTAAGCAAACCTTACATTGTTTTCATTTTCTATCTGAATTTTAATTTTTTTTTGTAGAAGGAAACTTGAAAATTGAAACAATAAAAAACTTTTAGAACTCAGAACACAATGGTCCCTATGAAGAAGTGAGACAGTCTTTCTAACAATGCAAGAGAATTTCAAAGACTGAAATATGTCCTGTGAAAACCAGGAATTGTACAAAAACACACACACATCCAGCGATGCCGTATCTTATTCTCTACTTTAGGTGGTCTCTGCTTAGATAGGAAACATGCTGAGAGTTTAGTTTAACGTAGAACTTAGAACATGCAGCACTGGAACTGACCAATTATATTATTTTAGGCAAAGAAGCCAAAAACTAGGATTTTAAAAGCTGTAATGATCAGACAGAAATACTTTGAAACTTTTACAGTACCTATTAAGAGATTAGAATTCTTCCCTTTGAATCCACTGGAAAAAAAAGAAATCTATACCATATTGTGATTAAAAAATGAGCTGAGAGAGTCTACAGATTCAAGAAAGCAAGTGCAGTACAGCTTATGTGAAGGGTGGACCCTATTAAAGAGTGTAATTTTTAATAATTAGGCAAAAAGATCAGCTCTACACAGGACAAGCCCATCTATGTCAGCCTCTGGCAGCTACAAATACATGCCAAAAAGAAACAAGAAAAGTAGGAGACAAAACCAGGATCAACATGTATTCTGGAGGACTAACCACAGGAGAAAGTAGTAGAAATGGTGGCAGAGGGACAGAAAAGCTCACAGACAGACTGGCTTTTTCTTTTTCTGCTTGTCCTTATCCTTGGCTTCTCTCTCCCGCTTGGCAAGTCTCCTCTTAAATTCTTCTGGCATTTTCTCATAACAATGTTTGCAGACTGGCTTTAGATCAATCTCAACAAACTTATCCCTTTGTGTAGGACAGAGAAGGAACAAAAGAAAAGAGGGAACGATTAAAGGAGGAACCTTTGCTTTGAGAAGGCCTGGACAGAAAGAATCAAGAAGCATCAGGTCCTACTTTTCCAACACTGAATGCTCTCCACAATGTCCACCGCGCGTCCCACCCAAGGGCTCGCAGGCCCAGCGCACACTTACTTGAGTGTCAGCTTGGCGCTGCAAGTGGAACAGGCAAAGCAGTGCACACACCAGGCCTTGTTGAGGGCGGAAACCACTGGGGAGAGAGGGGATGGTCACTCACCCACAGCTCGGCTCACCACCAACCCCTTCCCCAGGCTGGTTCTCTAGGGCTTTCCTCACAAAAGAACCACACATGGCACTAAGCATCTCAGTGCCATTAACTGATACTCACAGAATCAGTTGAAGTTACTCACTAATTTATCTATCACACTGTTAGAACACACAGTCTCAGCTCTGCATCTATCTCCCACAACTGCAGGCCTCACCTCAGGGAAGGCCATCACTGCCTTTCAACCTGTAGTGATGGTTAATGTTTCGAGGCATCTGAACAGCAGATGCCAAGTCTCCCCATCAGAGCCCCCACTCCCCAGCTGTGAAGGTGCGGCCCAACTCTACTGGCACCGCTACCTGCCTCCTGCCACCTGCCCAGCAAGGTAGTCTGAACTAGGTAAGTAACTGAAACAGGAGCCAGGTGCTAACCCACCAGCCGGGGTGAGTCTGCCTTCCAAGCAGACACTAAGCTCTGCCCGCTTCTCTCTCCTGGCAACTGCCTCCCGCAGACGGAGGTGGGATTTATTTCCACTGGCACTAAAGATCACTTTCCTGAAGCCACCCCTTCACAAAGGGCACTTGGGCAGTGTTTCAGAAAGTATTTCCCAAATTCGGCTCTCTGCCCAGAGGCATGAAGCAGGCTGGAAACAGCAGTGTTTACAACTTCACCAGGAAGCTTCTGGCAGAATCTGCTAATGACTGCTGGCAAACAGCTGCTTCCTTTCCATGCTAGTCAATCAGGCCTCCTCACATGGGACCAGGGGGCAGGTTCTGGAAAGGTCTAGAGACAACCACCAGGTGTTCACGTCTGCAGGGTTCAGGGGACCCTCCCCAAGTGCTCCTAATGAACACACCCCGCAGCTTCCACGGAAAGTAATTCCAGGGATGGGAGGGAGAAGCAAGACTCGGGGTCAGTCGTTTCTATGGTAACGACCTTGCAGCACTGGCCTAAAGTGTCATCAAAAATGAGCAACAAGTTTGATTCTTAGGAGTTAGCATTTCACGGCTAGAGATCACTTGGGAAATACGCCAAAGAAAGAGGAAAAGTAACCGATGACCATCACAACATTTTCCAATTTTCACATGACCCAGGGGTTTTGTGTCCAAAGGTGCCCTACAGGTGCTCACCATCGCCTTCTATAACACGGTTGCAGTGGAAACAAACATCACCAAATAGCTGGAAACGGGAAAAGACAAAAAAAAAGTGGTAAAATTAAAGATATGTTACAACTAAGTATCAGAACACCAAACATTTAATATAATTTCAGTTCTTTGTAAAACTTAAAAACAAATACCCTACAGCATGTTTCTAGCTTCCATATACATGCATTAACATACAATATTTTTCTTTCTGACTTACTTTACTCTGTATAATAGGCTCTAGCTTTATCCACCTCAGTAGGACTGACGCAAATGAGTTCTTTTTTTACAGCTGAGTAATATTCCATTGAATTGACAGGATAGTGTGGAAACATATACATTACCATATGTAAAAAAGATAACAAGAGGGAATTTTCTGTGTGACACAGGGAGCTCAACCGAGTGCTCTGTGACCACCTAGAGGAGTCGGAAGCATGGGAGATGGGAAGAGATTTCAGGAAGGAGGGGATATATGTATACCTGTGGCTGATTTACATTGATGTGTGGCAGATGCCAACACAATATTGTAAAACAATTATCCTTCAATTAAAAAAAAAATAGCCTGGCTATACCTAAACTCAGAATTTGCTGTTACTAGAGATGATCAGTAAATGTTCACTGACTAGTTTTTACTTACTACAATGAAAACAATTTACTATTCAACTTGATGGAAAACAAAACACGGCTCTGGAGATTTCAGGACGGTAAAGGAGCATGAGAACCCTGGACTGGGCCCAGCACTGGAGTGGAAAACAGGCCAGAAGGACATTACTCGGTAAAGTGACGAAACTGGAATGGACAGAGTAATCAATGATAACAGTTATACAAGTGAGTCCCATATTCTTGGGAAGTACACGCTGAAGCATTAGGGGTAAAGGACCACAGGGAATTTATCATCAAATGATTTAGAAAAGAATCGGCACGCTTTTGTACGTATACATTGATTCGCATACAATGAGATGAGCATTTATGTGTGTGTCAGAGAAGGCAGGAAGGACACACACGTGATGAAGTAGGTACTGAATCTGAATACAACATGTAGGTATTTTCTTTGTATTTATTATTTTACCACTTTTCTCTGAGTATGAAGTGATTTTACAAATAAAAAGTTAAAAAGCCACGTGTATAGCCCAGTGTACATTTCCCCAGAGCTCTCTCTGCACGTAACTGTGGAGAAGCTCAAGTTCACCTAAGTGTGTGTCACATCCAAAGAGCCCATCTCTACCTGATTGTAGTGGGTTTCACAGTATGCCAGGCCCTTCCTCTCGTAATGGCGATGTCCAAGGAATGGCTTCTCACACTTAGCACAAACAAAATGCTGAAAGAAATGGCATTAGGTCATATTTGCATCAGCATGTTTTATTTATGTAGTGAAGCAAAGCTCCAGAGCTAAAGAGAAGATCCATGAAAGCCTAGGTGCTGGTGTCATCTGGGTCACAAGCGACCCTGAAGTGACCAGGGTCATCCCAGCCTTCATCCAGCATCTGGAGGCTCTGACTCAACAGCAGAATGAGAAAAGAGAGGATACGTGGATGCCTCTCTGGGTTGGACCAGGAACCAAGTCTCCCCGCACCGTCACAGGCTGATCACAGCACCGTGCCGTCTACGTTCTTAGTTTTCCACAAAGTTGACAGTCACCAAGTGCCCCCGCTCACCCCTCAGCATCCCCCAGCCTTGTTGGCACCCCTGATCCTTGGGTGTGCGAGGGCCCGGTCACCCTGCCATGGGCACTCACCTCCACGTGCCACTGCTTGCCCATGGCATTCACCACACGCCCCTCGATGGGCCGGCGGCAGGCACCGCAGATGGGCACCCCCATCTTGTCGTGGCATGGCAGGCAGTACAGCTCCCCCTTGAGCTCCCGGGCATCAGCAGTCAGCTCCTTCCTGCCCGAGAGAGGAACCACTGAGTACCATCAGCAAGGGGAGAGCCGGTGGCTGGTGTGGCTGACGCCCTGAGATAAGGCATCTGAATAGACCACCGCAACAACCCCATAACTGCTTATTCCCCCGAGAGGTGGTCACAGTGATTGAACAGCTTCAGCAGGCTTCATATTCGTGTCAACATAAACATCACCCAATGACAACCAGTCAGACGTACCCCCACGTGGCCCCTTGTCTCTGCTGTCACTTTTATTATAGAGTCCCTCCTTGTTTTCCTTAAGAAGCTGGGGGAGAGGGATGCAGGCCCAGGGACAGACCTGCTAATGCTACCTTCCTAAAATAACAAGAGTGTGGAGACCAGTTCCACTTCCTGACACTCACTAACAAGCTGCTAAGAACAGCTTTAGGTTCGTAGAAAACACACAGACCAAACGCCCAGACCGCTCCCGTGACAAATGCTTGAGTTCACTACTGTCTTCAGTCTCCTGAGTTAATAAACCGAGGTGGCCCCCAAACAAGATGGATTTCATCTGTTTTTAAAAGGTTCTTTAGGAGAAGTGCTCATGGAGAATGAACAGAGGGAGGACAGGCAAGAAAACCAGACCAAGCCGGAACTGAATCCCCCAAATAAGCTGTCTGTCAGCTTTCACTGCAGTTCTCTACTCCCCGTGGTAACAGCCAGGACAGTCATGCTGACTATGGTCAAGTACCTTTTCCATTAAATTCTTATACTACACAGCAGACTATGAAACACATAGCCTAACAACATATCCTGAGCTTCTGAAGAAAAAACAAGATGTAAATAGAGAGCCAAAGTAAACAGATGTAGTTTAAACACTAATGGTTACAACTGTGATAGTTATATCCATTTGGATACAAAGATAAGACCATTTAAAGTTTTTTTCTTTGCATGGAAGAGGGGACCCTGTATTAAAAACAATGTGATGAAAAACAGCTGTGGGGATCACTGGGGATATTTTAATATGAGCTGATTATTCAAATGTATTAGGGCTTCCCAGGTGGCACAGTGGTAAAGAATCCACCTGCCAATGCAGGAGACACAGGTTTGATCCCTGGGTTGGGAAGATCCCCCTGGAGGAGGGCATGGCAACCCACTCCAGGATTCTTGCCTGGGAAATCCCATGGACAGAGGAGCCTGGTGGACTACAGTCTGTGGTGTCTCAAGAATCAGACATGACTGAGTGACTAAATACACACATTTAAAGGTACATGTTTATGCACACTTGTACACACACACACACATGGCAACATGTTACCCAGTGAGACTTCATGAAGGGTCTGGGGTTCTCTGTGTATGAGTCTCTTGACTCTCCTATAGGTTTAACATTTTCCGGATTAAAAGCTGAAAAAAACCAGTTTGGGTGCCGGAGTAACAGTAATACCCAGGTCAGTGTGTTCACTTATTTCCACTGTCTATACAGTAAGCAAGAGAACGTGGGCCTACCCGCAGTTGGCGCAGTTGAAGTGGTCTGGATGGTAGGGGTCGTTCTTGAATATCAATGGCTGCTCATCGATGATGGCGTGGCACTTCTGGCAGATGTATTTGCCGAGGCCCCGGGCTTTCTCCCGGTTATGACAGGGGCGACACAGGTGCCTAAACAGAGCCACAGAAGCTGACATTTAAAATCCAACGTTCTTCTAATAATTAAAAAAAAAAAAAGAAAAGCTTCCCATATCTATGCAAAGAAATTCAAGAGACCGTTTCTTAAAAATCACTGCTGTGTTTCAAGAGCAGAACCAAGCCCCACTTTCCACAGGAAGCTACTTACTCCCACTCAGATGATCAGGTAGCACTTAAAAGATCCCCCTAGCAGCCATGCCAGATGCAGGACAATGCCAGGGCGCCCCCCACAGGCCCGGCCAGCCACAGTGCACGCGCATGACCTGGAGCACAGGCGACCCTGCCGCACCACCCTGCCCACCCACCCACCTGCCCTGAGGGGACTGGTGCCCTGCTCATACCTCCCGGCGTTCTTGACGAAACCAATGTCAGCCAAGACCTCCTGGCACAGGTCACAGCGGAAGCACTCGGGGTGCCAGCTGTTGTTCATGGCTTTGATCACCCGGCCGATGATGAATTCACCTGCGGGAGGGACACTCAGGCTGCAGCTCGGCCTCCCTGCCCACAGCCCCGGGAAACCATTCTCCCTGTGCTAGGATCCCACAGGAGGTGCTGTGTTAGAAAAACGCCTCCGTGTCCCCTGAGCCCTTGTGTTTGGCCCTGCAGCCACATTCTCGGGCCATCTTCTCATCTCTGGGTCTGCTCTCCTTTTCTAAACAAGGTGTGGGCTCTCCCTCTCCAAGGCCTGTGGTTATATGAGGTCATGGGCACAGAAAGCAGAAATCCACAGCCTGCTTTCTTGTAACGCAGACTTAACTTCTTCCTGCATCTAGGCTTCTCAGCATCTACTCGCTAATCCCACGTTCTCCGGCTGTGTGACCGGCAGGCCACCCCTGTGCCTCTCGAGGTCCCTGCTGCCCCCCACCAACTGCATTGACAAAAGGGAACTGCATGGAAGCCCAGCAGGTCCTGGGGTCAGTCACCCCTCGGGCCATGAGAACCGGAGCTCTCGGGCTGGGACTCTTCCAGGTGGTTAACCTCGATGACGGGGAGTGCGGCTGACAAGCACCTGATGACTCTCCCTCCTACGCAGCTCGTGGGAGGAAGTCCTGCAGGAGGAAACTTACTTTTCACGGCAGGTTGGGCACCAACACTTACCACACTGATGACAGCAAGGAGCAAAGAGCATCTGGAAGTCATGTTCACAGTACTTCCTTCCTTCAAACTGAAACAGAAAATACCGGCCCCTCTGAGTAGGAGACAGCCCTAGGATCCATCATCTTCCTAAGGCCTGTGAAGCAGAGGGGCACCTTCTGGCACCTTCCACATGCCTGCGTGTGGATACAGACAGGCTTCCTGACCAGCTGAGACCAGAAGTGACCCTCCGCCTCCAGACAGCAATGAGACCCCTGCTCACCAGGTTTCACCAGGTCTTGGCTCAAACCCCACCTTCAGGGTGGAGGAGAACCACAGACCCCTCTCCCCATGTTGAAAAAACAAATTTACAGACAGTAAATATTCTAGCCTATTTTAACTGTCAACACTTTTGTGTGATGTGCAGTGCTTAGTCACTCAGTCATGTCCGACTCTTAGAGACCCCATGGACTGTAGCCCGCCAGGCTCCTCTGTCCATGGAATTCTCCAGGCAAGAATACTGGAGTGGGTTGCTATGCCATCCTCCAGGGGATCTTCCCAACCCAGGGATCGAACCCAGATCTCCTGCATTGCACGTGGATTCTTTACCATCTGAGCCACCAGGGAAGCCCATTACAAAGATTATTACTATACAAATGATCAAAATGTGAGTATCGGGACTTCCCCGGCCATCCAGTGGTTATGCAGGGGACATGGGTTTGATCCCTGGTCCCAGAAGATTCCACAAGTGGAGGACCAGTCAAGCCCACGTGCCGTAACTACCAAGCCCGTGTGCCTCAACTACGAAGCCTGTGTGCCTCGACTAGAGAGCCTTTGCACCAAAATCAAAGATCCCACATGATGCAGTGAAGATTCTGATGTAGCCAAGTCAATCTATCAATTGATCAATAGTTTTTAGGAAAGCATGTTACAAGTGTTACTTTGCATTTACTGTTTGATTATTCGCACGAGCAGCATATCCTACCGAGGTAAGCAGGACCCCTCTTTCCCTCACAGTGATTTCAGTCCTCCACTGATAAGGATGCCTGACACCTAGAAGACTTGGAGTTCAATGTTATCTAGTTTATTAATGTTTTCTATTTGGGGGACTGCTTGTATCCTTCTCACAGTATGGGGAAAAGAAAGTGATGGAGAGGCAACAGCAAGCTGTGGAGATAGGAGCCTGTGTCTTCTCTTTTCCTCCTTAGAATCTCTCATAAGGCCACTGCCATAATTACCCATTTCAGTAAAAATCTTAGCTCTGAAAATAGTAGGTCAGGGAAAGAAAACCATATCAGATATCAGAGACCAAACTGAGGTATAACCCTATTACGTCACTAGTCTGCTCTTGTCAAGGGCACGTAGCCTCTCTGGGCCTCGAGAAGGAGATCAGGCAGGTAGAGGGCTTTACAAGTGTGGAGACCGACGTCTCCTTGGGACAGGCTCCCTGGACCCCCAGGACTGTTCTGCGGGCCTGGGCGCCAGGGGCCACGGCCTCCCCTGCACCAGCTTAGGGACTGGAGAGCCCTGCTCGGTCCCCAGAACCATGGTCCCCTGAAGGCTATCACCCTTGACAGAAAGAGAGATTCCTGTTCTGACAGCGAGGGTTTCTGTCGTAGAGAATGTGTGTTCTGGGAACACGGTAGGAGCTGAAAAGATGTGTCTGAGCAACACGGTGTTCTGGAGTTTGTCCCGACACAGCCACTGCTCTGCTCTGCGGCCCCATGACTTCTACAGGCTGGCTGCGAGCCCCGCTCCCAGGCCCCATTCCTATGGGAAAACACTGTCGGAATGACCAACAACTGACTTACTAATGACCTCTAAAAGCCACCTTTCCTTCCTCAGGAATGGCTTGTAAAACAGGAAAAGTTTAAAATCTGCAGGAGGAGAAACCAAACAGTAGCCGCCTCTGGGTGTCACATAACTGTGTACACATATCACCATATAGAGACACACGTGCAGACACACAAGGAGGTGATCACACAGGCACGCACTCACACATAGACACAAGCACAGCCACACACATACACAGCCACACACACAGACCACGCAGACACACACCACACACATAGATATACACAGACACATACAGACACAGATATATACATAGAAACACAGAACATACAGACAGACAGACAGACACACACACATACACTGTTGTCCTCACTCCCAGGTTGAGGCCGTCCCTAGACGAGCCCCAAAGCAGACATGAGGGGGCATTTCAGGCCAGTCAGCATGAACACACTTGCGCCCAGCACCCATGGTAACAACCATAGGATCAGGAAGAATAGGTGTTTGGGAAAGAAGAGGAGACACTGAGAAGAACAGGATAAGAAGGGGTGCCCCCACCCCACAAATAAGAGCCCCTTTAGGACACAGGTGCTGGGGGGCATCCACAGGGCTGACCACCACCCAGCATCACTGCCCAGTCCCTACCAACACAGCATCACTGCCCAGCTCCCACTGCCCAGCTCCCCAACTCCACCGTCACTGCCCAGCCCCCACCAACACAGCATCACTGCCCAGCCCTCACCACCACCCACCATCACTGCCCCGCCCCCGCAGCTCACCCACACCCACCTCATAGAAGAGGCCCTCCGGGAACTGCTGGAAGCACTGGGCGCACACGAAGCACTGCTCGTGGTAGAGCTCGCCATTGCTGTTGACAATCTTCTCAGCGGGCGCAAAGCCGCCCCGGCAGCGCTCGCAGCTGGCGTTGGCCAGGGCATTGGCCATGTTGCTGCAACAGACAGACAGGGGATATGGGTCACAGATGGCAGCTCTTCCTGACAGCTTGGTCTGGGGTCACAACAACCATGTCTTGTCCATAAAGCTGGCTTCCTGCCTGCGACCCAAGGTCTCAAGCCCACTTTCTCACGTGGCATCTGGGTGCAGACCCTCTGGTTTGCTAACATCCTGCATCCTCCTGCCAACAGCCCAGAGGGCACCCTACCCCCTGCCCAGCCCATGAGGAGCCAGGGCTGCAGGGGAGCCTCATGAGCCACCTCAAAGAATTGAACTGAGGGCCTGACACTGGCTTCACTGAACTCCCCCCGAACATGGTCTGGACATGCTGAAGGCACAGCCCAGATACAGGACCCGACTGGTGAGGCCCTGCCAAAGCAGCTTCAGTCCTACAGTCTGACGGGGGTACAAATGCCAAACATGGACGCTAGGAGACAGATCCGAACACGGTCATTGGGAGATGGATCTGAAAGCCACAGAATTTCCCATCCTGAGACCATTTTATAGCCGGTGATGTGCAGGTCCAGAGACTGACAAGCCCAGCATCACACAGCTGTCTGGTTCAGGGGAGACTCAGGCCCAGAATCCCAGTTCCCCCGCCCAGGAGCCACAATGGGATGACGGTATCATGCTTGACAGGACCTGAGAGACCTGTCAGGAAAGAGGAACCATGACAAGACCCCAGCTGAGGAGCTACCAGCCAGGGCTCCCCTGGACTCCGAACACTCGGGTGCATTCACTAAAGGGAAAGCACCTGACCGAACCCCCTATCAGATCTCTCCAGACTGTGGGCTCCGGTGAAGGACTGTTGGGTCTCTGGACGGCCCCCAGGGGGAAGGCCCTGGCAGAGCTGGTGCTGGCCCGGCAGCTTCATGATTTGCGGGTTTATTTTGAGATACCCAGACGCCCACTCAGAGCATGCGCTCCGCTGTGTGTCGGGTCCCAGGGGCAGCGTCTGAGCCCCCAGACACCCACTCAGCCCTCCTTGGGCAGTCACTGCCAACCTCCGCAGCCTGCCCAGCCCCCAAGGGGGAGGAGGAGTTCCCCCCACCCTTGGAGGACCGCTGCCTTGTCCCCATCACAGCCCACATCTCACTGCTTCCTCAGCAAGGTCTGCACAGAGCACACCTCACCCCCACTCCCACGGAAGACGACCCCGCCCTCTCCTGGCAACGGTCTCACAGAGCAACATCCTGCTTTGACGACTTCACACCCCATGCAGAAGTCCATGTCCACGACCCCACACCAACAAAACTCGATTAAAGCGTTGCCAGGAAAGGAAGGGAGGGACGTGGCCTTGACACTTGGCAAACCTGACCTAAGTCCCCTACTGAAGCGAACTTTCTATTTGTTGTTGAAAAAGTACTGGGGATCAGGGAGAGAAGCCATCTCTCCCTTGTCACCCGGCCCTGCTGCAAGCTGGACAAACGAGGGCAGTTTGGTTCTGGTCCCCTTCTCCCAACAGGGACCAAAATCCACAGCTGCTCCTCGACAACGTGCGGTGGCCCACAGCCGCCCCCACGGGCCCAGTACTGCTCCAAGAGTTGAATAAGAAAAAGCCTATAAAACCACTTTGGAAACCAAAAAGAGCTACTCAAACATCAAGCACTGTTACTAATTTAAAATTCTCTCAAAAGAGTCACTGAATTCTCAGTGATTTTAGCAGAATTGCAAGAGAGCTACAGGAGAAACCCTGGAGTGCCCTGAATACTGATTTCCCAGATTGGTGACATTCTCCGGGAGGAAAGGCTCCCCTCTTCCCCACGTCTCTACAGGGGCCACAATTTCTTTATAAACTTCATTCAAAACAACATCTTCCAGAAGGATGAAGGCAGGTGGCATGGCTTTACTGAGACACACAATTTGCAAAAATGTTAACACAATGCCACTCTTTCTACCAGGGTTTTGTCATTTTGGAAACACATTTCATATAAAATTAATATTAATATTATTAATGTGTAATGAGCATGTTGTTATTTTACATGAACTAATCACACACACAATTTGCAAAAATGTTAACACAATGCCACTCTTTCTACCAGGGTTTTGTCATTTTGGAAACGCATTTCATATAAAATTAATGTTAATATTATTAATGTGTAATGAGCATGTTGTTATTTTACACGAACTAATCACTTAAAATTTTTCTCAGTTTTATTTTCTAATACAGTAAATACCGATAAAATAAGAGGTATTTGGAGACCTCAATATTTTTAAAGACAAGAGGTATTTGGAGACCTCAATATTTTTTAAGACTATGAATGGGTCCCCATATCAAATTGTTTATCACTGACCCATTTATGCTCATTACACTACAGACCATTTACACTCAAGTTCAAATACTCACAGATTAGAATGTCGTTAGAAAACAGGCAGAGACATTATAAAAGCAAGTTTTCCCCCACACACAGGAAAAGTAAATTAGTCTTAGAGATAAAGTTCTGTGTTTTTGAAGAACTGTTCATTTCAACAACTAGCAAGAAAACAAAGGAAAGAGAACATTAGCAGAAACTTTGAGGAAAGAAGCCCTAACAAACCAATAATCTCACCAACCTACTTAACTGCTTACCTTGCTCTTCCTCCCTGACCCGCTGGCACTGTACGTATATATATTTTTTAATGGGCTGTTTTTGAGCAGTTTCAGGTTTACAGCAAAATTCAGTGGAAGATGCAGAGTTCCTGTACAGCCCTGACCCTCGCTCGGGGCACAGCCCCCCGCGGTCAATACCCCCAGACGGTAAAGTGAGGCCCACACTGAACACTGACCTGTTCAGTCTTCTCACAGTGACCGACACGGTTACTGCAGATGATAGAAGCTACTTGTAAAAGTCAGGGTGAGCTGCCGTCGGATTAGTTACAATTAACAGGCTAATGTTTCAGAGAGGATTTCCATGGTGGGAAATGTACGCCTGGGGAGCATGAAAGCCTTGGTGGTGGTCTGGTCACAACTGTCTCAGCCGATCTGCCTCCACAGATCCGCCTCCACAAATCGGCTGCACACAGAAAACCTGACATCACCGAGCCTTCTGTTATTCAAGTGCCTTGTTTATCGAAGTGTGTGAAACGTATATTCTAGCATTAAAGTGCAGGAATGTGAGCCCCCAAAGCACTTCGAGTTCACCAAGCATTCTGGTTACAGGGTAACTGTATTGGTCCCATTGGTCTTAGAGCTCGTCAGAAGCTTGCTGTCTCAGGTAAAGAGAAGCGGGATATCTATTGCAAAAGCACAGGGAGTGGATGGAGGAAGCAGAGACTCAGGTCAGGTAAACTCCCCTCCCTGCTAAGCACACCAGGAGATGGAGATGCGGTGATTCCACTCCAGCTCCCAGGAGGAGTCAGCAGGGCCCGCCTCCTGCCTGTAGGCAGCACCTTCCTTCTCCCCTCCCTTCTTTTCTGCACTTCGTCCTGGGCATCCTCACCCCCCACCTCCAGTCCTGGCAGGAGACCTGCTGAAGGTGCAGGTCAAACCCCAAGGCAGTGAACTCCAGCCCCAGGAGGGGGCCCGGGAGAGGGCCACTCACAATTTGGCGTAAAAGTCACAGAACTCCTTGTAGACCCTGACATCGCTGTGCCGGCGCTGCAGCCTGGACTCGGCCCTCTCGTCCTGGCTGCTGAGACCCCGATGCTCCCCATTACGGGCCGCTGGGGGGACCTCCTGGTCCTCCGGGATGACGGCTGGGCGCAGGCCCTGGAGTGCCATGTTGGGAGCGGCAGGACTGAGGGACAAGGGATGGAGGGACGCAGGACACCCAGGCGGCTCCCCT
>NW_011495046.1:5709048-5710912 GCF_000754665.1 Bison bison bison
GGCTCCCCTGGTCACTCCCCTGCACTCCCCTCCCGGTTCCCACAAGTCAGCTGCTCCAGGATCATGCAGCCCTTCCGGTCCAGAGCTTGCGGTGGGTCTGGAAACTGCAGGGCCCTCCCCTGACAAAGGACTGGCTTTGTGGCCGCCCTCCAGGGGAAGTAACAGCCGGTGGGGGCGCTGGCAGGAACCCGCTCCCTCCACGGCTCTGGGCAGTGACAGCTCCGTCCCAGGCTCCCGAAGGGGCGCCAGGGAGAGAGCCCAGGGAGAGAGCCCGTGTCCAGTTACAACTCCTCCTGTTTGGCCCCAGTCAGCCTGTAAGAGCCTGTAACTCAGCGGCCAGTCCTCCTGGGTCTGCATCTCGGGTAAAGGACAAGGGATGCTCTGCACCTGGCTGTGCTCCTTCCACAGGGTCGAGCACCGTCAGCCCTGCAGCGGTGGGGATCTGGGGCCTGGGGAGTAGATGGGGGAGGGGGCAGCCTGTCCAGTCCCACCTCTCAGCCCCTAGAGTCTTCAACACAGCCTGAGGGCATCTCCTGGGCAGCAGGGGGCCACTGTTCTTTTGGGGGGTCTCAGCTTCTTACAAAGTAATTGCCTGTGTTAGTTACTTCCTAACACTATGTGCTGTCACATCAGAACATTAGGAATTCCTACTGTGTGCTTGTAGCATGTTCTGCAGACCTAGCGGGTATGTAAGAGGTGCCCGACCCACTCAGCACAGGGAGCCTGCGTGTGGCCGGGAGCCACGCATGTTCCCTACAAGATTCACGAAGGTAACAGTGTGTTGCTCCCCAGGGTCCAGAAGCTGAGGGTGGACGGGCAACCACGTGGCACCCATCGGTGGGGGCCGCACGGGCCACCCAGCTGGTCCCTCACATCCCCACCCAGCCACACAGATTGGACATGAGTTATTCCTCCAAGAGGACAAGGGGTAATTCGAGGCCAAATCAACACCATTGCTCAATTTTTATATCCAGGCCTTTTGTTATTTTTAAACCATTTCTGGCACTTAATAATGTCACTCTAAGAAATGCAAACAATTCTTTTAGATTGTGATTGTAACCATAAGAAAACATTTATCTGAACTCCCTTGACCGAGATCACTACAGCCTGCACAGTGCAGCAAGACAGCCTTGAAGCAAGTGGGAAGCTGTTTTAATATAAAACACCTCAAGGCCAGCTTTGAGCAGTGGGCCTGTGAGGTAGTTTCCTGGGTTCTAGGATTCCCAGAGGTTCTCCAGAGGGCTTCCATTGTCTGATCAACCTCCCTCCTCATCATGGCTGACATGGAGTCTCTCTGGCAGATCCCACAGGACAGGTCTGTACCCCAGACGTCCCTGGCATCCATCCAGACTGGAGAGGCTTGTATTTCATGAGCTCTGACCATTTTCTCATCTACTGGGCCGAGTCTTAGTCCCTTAGAGTCACTGTAATAAAACACCACTGGCCAGGTGGCTTATAAACAACGGAAGTTCACGTGTCACGGTCCTGGAGGCAGCAAGCCCAGGACCAAGGCACCAGGATGGCCAGTGTGGCCTGACCAAGTGAGGACTCTGCCCCTACCCCTGGGTTCTGGCTGGCGCCTCCTCGCTGAGCCCTCCCGTGGTGGAGGGACAGGGGCTCCACGGGTCCCATTCAAGAGACCTTCACACCTGACCTCATGGCCTCACAAGCCTCAGGGGTCAGGATCTCAACATAGTAATTTTGGGGGTGCACAAACATTCAGACCACAGCAGGAGGGTTCAGGACCCAGGCTGAGTGCACCCAACAGCCTGTTGGATGCGGAACCACACGCAGCTCGTCTGCTGCTGAGCTGACCATTCCCGCATCCTGCAATCCGGTGTTCCGCCCTCCCACGTGCTGCACG
>NW_011495046.1:5711012-5711970 GCF_000754665.1 Bison bison bison
GCAAGTCCACCAGCCCAGCCGATGCCATGATTTCAGCCAGAACAAATTCTGCCCCTGATGTAACACCCTGCCCGAGATGAATAACCTGCCCCAAGGTAACAGACCAAGAATGGCAGCTGTTCCTAAGAGCTCAAACAACGAGGGCCTGGACAGAAGCCCAAGCACGTTTGGCAAAGTTAAAAAGCAACTTTTTATAACTGGTACTTTTAAAATTCAAATCCTCTCAAATAATTTTGGAATTATTTGAATTGAATTACATTGAATTCAACTGAATTACATGCATCATTACCAAACATTTCATCTATGTGGGTTTTTAAATTTTTATTTGAGTTTAGTTGATTTACAATGTTATTACTTTCTTCCAGACAGCAAAGTGAATCAGTTATGCATATACAGACATTCCCTGTTTTCCAGATTCTTCTCCCATAAGGTAATTACACAGCACTGAGCAGAGCTACATGGCAGGTCCTCATCTACGTGGTTGGTAAACACCAAGTGGAACGTGCTGACCGACTGCCTGGGAAACGGACTCCGACATAGAAACGTACAGGTCAATGCTCCCCCTTCTGTGGGTGCAGTCCCGTGCTGTTGTTACCCCAGCGCCTGGCAGGAGCTTCCAAGACCTCCGGCTCCAAGAGCCCCGTGTATCCAGCATGTGGGGACATCCTGATTAAGTTACCACACGGCAGACTGACTGTGTTCACTGTTTCTCTGGGTGTGTGTGCATGTGTGCTCAGTCGTGTTACTGGGTGTGTGTGCATGTGTGCTCAGTCGTGTTAAACTCTTTGCGACCCCATGGACTGTAGCCTGCCGGCTTCTCTGTCCACGGGGCTTCCCAGGCAAGAACACTGGAGTGGGTTGCCATGCCCTCCTCAGGGGATCTTCCTGACCCAGGGATTGAACCCGGCCTCTGGCATCTCCTGCATTGGCAGGGGGGGGTTTTTTTTTTTTTTTTTTT
>NW_011495046.1:5712070-5713564 GCF_000754665.1 Bison bison bison
GCGGGTTTTTGTTTTTGTTTTTTTTTTTACCACTAGTTCACTTGGGAAGCCCTCACTCTCTCTCTATTTCACTCAAATGGGAGATTCACTCTGATTTTCCTTTTCTACTAAAACAAAACAACTGTGACATGAAGTAAAGACATTGGTGCTGGCAGGTTCCTTCTCACGCCCCCGTTTCTGGCACAAACGCCCATTTCCTCCACAGGAGGACAGAGGTGAGGGTGGCCAGAGCACAGGATGCTGCTGCTCCCGTGATGTTCTGCCCCTTGGTCAGAGTGTTCGCGGCTGCAGAGCAGAAGGAAGCCACGCAGCAGGAAGGGTCAGAGTGCAGAGCTCAGGTGCTCTCGTCCTCCACCAGGTGCAAGGGGGGCTGCACCCCTGTCACCTGCTGTGTAGGCCCAGCCCGGTGGGGGCCTGAGAGGGGTCCTCACACACGGGCCTGGGGATGCCACTCTGGCTCAAACAGGACTTACTTCCAAGTTTATACCTGTTTGTGGCCTATGAGGCATATATCATACACCTGCTTTAATTATTAGAGAAACGGACACACTGACCAGAAGTAAAGAATGTCCTTGTTAAAGTAAAGGTTAAACGCTGCCCTTCCAGGACGCCAGTGCTAGTCCTCAGACGATGACTCCCTCCCAGGGGCCAAGGCCACGTTGTCTCTGCACGCGCTGGCCTGTTGTTTTTCAACCTTGAAGGAATGCGTCCCTGACGTGTTTAATGGTCTCTGTTCTGACAAAGAGAAAACTGTACTGAGACCCGGCTTCCTTGGAGCAGATTCTCAGTCACCCAAGTGGCTGTCTTCTGGGTTACAGTCCGCAGTTTGGCTCAGAAAGTCACAAGCTTCTCTCTATTCCTATTGTGGATTGTTTATTGATTATTTCCATCAACAGGAGCAAGAGGCACAATCTTTAACAGCAGAAAACTGGGGAATGATGGGCAGGTGGTCAGCCCCCTGGTGGGGACCCTGTGGGCTCTGGGATGGGGGGGCAGACTGCATGGCTCTGTGGGGGGCTGGACTCCCCAACTCCAAACACATGCAGCTTATTACAGATGAGGGACAAGAAGCAGGGAAGACTTACTAAGTCTTGCCACACAGAGGCAGCCCACTGACACCTAATCTCTGCTCCTGTTCAAAACCATACACACTTGTGTTTCCACGAGTGGGGAGGGCTGCTGACAGTTGCCTTGACCAGTGATGATAAAACACTCCCAGCTCTGCAGACACTGTCCAACAGGACAGAGACATGTAGGCCCTTCCTCCCCAGCTTCCGGCCTTCCAGGCCTGCCCACGCCCAGTTCCTCCTGGAAGCTCCTCTGGGTTCTGGCCTGTGCTGGCTGACCTGTGTCTGGGAGCTGTGGAATTCACGATGCCCTAAGCCTGCTCCTCCTGCAAAGGGGCCAGCCCGCACAGACACGCCTCCCAACCAGGCCCTTAGGCTCCCCCAGCTCCCAGCCAGTGGGACCAGCTCTACCCATGTGAAGTCCCAG
>NW_011495046.1:5713664-5720604 GCF_000754665.1 Bison bison bison
CAGCCAGTGGGCAGATATGTCCTTGCCCCAGGTCCCCCGGGATTGGGTGACTCCATCTAAGGGTCCCACCCACGACCTCAGCCTGGGTTCATGCCCTCAGTAACGAAACCCCCTGGACTGCCATAGCAGCTGGAATCTGCAAGTGGCTTCCAGGCCCCTCCCACTGCATCCCCATAGTCACTCAGAAGGGCAGGGTTTGGTTAACCTGAAGAACATGCTCAGAATTCCTCTTATAGGCTGGGCAGATTTTCTTTGCGTGTTTAACGTCTTTCATGGGAAAATGCGCCTGGAGCAGCCCCTCCACCCTCAGGTCACTTCTCTTGTCACTCATTCTGTGACCACAAACACACAGTCTCATTTCTAAATGTCCTTTTTAAGGGATCTACTGTGACCTGAGCAAAACACACAAACTCGAGAAGGTGTTGTATTTCAAACACAGAAGGGCAATATTTCGAGTGAGACTGTTGACTTCAGGGAAAGCCGGGTTACGATGAACTCTTCTGCAGAGCGTCCAGAGCACCTTCACGACCAAGGTGGCCACGACCTGTTTGCCTTCTGGCTCTCAGCTAGGTTCTTATTTTAGTTCTGACTCAGCTGGGACAGCTCCCCTTTCGCTGACCTTTGGTGGAGCTGGAGGAGGAAGCCAGCTGAGTTACTCTGACCATCTGTGACCCAGCTGACTGTGAGGCCAGCTTCCTCAACGAAAAACACAGTGAGACTTTCACGACAAAGGACAGAAAGGAACATTTTTCTCAAGTCAAAACAACCCTTTCAAATTTTAATCTACATGTCTCTCTGCCAGTTGTTTTCTTTTAAACACAGGACATGTTTTCCTGTACATTCTAGCACATTAAGCAACATTTGAAAATATTGGACAAGAGGAAGTGGAGGAACTGAAATATCGTGTTTTCTGATAACTTTAAAAACTTTCATTAACTCCACACTTGGCGAGGGACCTGCTTCATCTATCATGCCCGAGATGCCCCTGAGGTACCGTTGGGGTATGTGAAGGCCGAGCAGGGTATCCGGTGCCAGCTAGCATCTCTCCGTGTCCCCCTCTTCTGGTCCATGCAGCCCCCCTCCTCCCACAAGGCCCCCTACCCACTGGGTGAACTAGGTTTTTGCAGGCAGGTCGCAGGCTTAGGGAGGAAGCTCTCGGCCAGTCCCCAACTTTTCTCAGTGGGCACAAGTCTGTGCTGCTAGAGGAGTGGTGATCACGCCAAACCTAACCGAACCTGACCTGACCTGACTGCAGGCAGGCCCGCCCACTCCTCGAGAGCATCCCTTGGGGCTCTGTTCCAAATCTGGGCACTGGGCCATGGAGATGCCACTCAGCCTGCTGCCCCTTCTTCCTGGCCCCGCCCCCAGTGGGCGTCCTGGGTGGGCAGGGCTGCTCCTCCCGGCCTCCTGCAGCCCCTCTCATCTGAGCCCTTAAGAGTCAGTGACCCA
Organism: Bison bison bison; assembly: GCF_000754665.1. Classification (NCBI taxonomy): domain Eukaryota; kingdom Metazoa; phylum Chordata; class Mammalia; order Artiodactyla; family Bovidae; genus Bison; species Bison bison. The sequence goes on from NW_011495046.1 coordinate 5,715,114, forward strand.
TCTTTACAGTGAGCCTTCCTTATTCTGACCTCCCTGTGGATCCTCTCCCCACTGGACCCAACTCACTGCTTGAGGCTGCACTCAGACCTGGATCCAGACAAACACCTACACCTGTGTGTGAAGCTGGGCGGGGAAGGGGGCACATGGTAAAATCACCAGGATCCAGGGAGCTCCCCACCTGTGTCCCTCTGAGCCCGGGGAGGGGTCCCTCTGCCCCTCCCACCCACAAACTCCCTGGAAGCTGTGGAAGGGAGGCCTGTGCAGGGGAAGCACAGGACTCAGGAGGCTGAGTGGTGCCCTGCGGTGTCTTCCACATTTATGACTTAAATGATATAAAAGGGACGTGAGTCTTCCTGACTCTGGGGCCCTAATCCTCTTGTCAACAGAGCTGACGCCAGGGTGGCCGTACACCTGCCTGTCCCCAGTCCACACCAAGCACAGCCAAGCACAAACCAGAACCATCTCTACTTACTGCATAAATGAGAGCAGAGATGCCACCAGAACTGACCTGGCCCAGGACACATGACTGAGCTGGGAAAAGAGAAAGAACAAAATGACCAAGCTTTCAAAGAGCTCAGTTTACCAGGAAAGCCAACTGGAAGATGCACACTGAGAATGGTGCCAACAAATCCCACCTCCGGTGCCACAAACACTCCCGCCAAGCTCTCCGACCAGGAGACCCTGACTTCTAAGTGTCCAGTTTCATAGGAATCCTGCTTGGCAGCTGAGCCAGAACCCCCACCTCCATCAGATCCTCGAATCCCTCCCCCCACCTCCATCAGATTCTCTGCATCTGACTGGTTCCTCTCCCCATCCCCCAAATCCCCATCCCAGGTGATGTCCAAAGCCCTGGCTTGTCTTCAGCAGGAATCCCGTGAGGTTGGTTTGGCTCAATCCCTCTCCCACTACACCGCCCAGCCCCAACGTCCCTCTCAGTAACTCTCCATCGCTGACCAACCCCCGCGTATGCCTTGGCTGTAAACCCCTACTTTCCTTGTGAGACTCAGAGCTGACTGCACATCTTGGCCCCGCTGCAGGTTCCCCACATTCATCCCAACGGTCCTTCCAGTTCCCTGACAGTACCCACATCTGTGTGTCACCACCCCACCACAGCTCCAATGAAGACAGGTCAGCAGAGTGGTAACTGGTCATTTCTGGGATTGGGCTATAAAGCGCTGTAACTCTCGTCCCCTCTCTGGGGCCACTCACACCCCCACCCCCTTCCAGCCTTAGGAAGAGGCAGATTCCCAGACCCTCAGCACAGGCACTGGCCCACGGGAGATGGGAGATGATCACAATGGTGACTGCAGGCCTGCCAGCAGCAAATCCTGCCCACAGGTCAGATCTGGCTGCCCGGCTGGTTTTGTAAATACAGTTCACCAACACCTGGATTCACATATTCCAAGCCTGCACTCACACACTATGACAGAGAGCTGAGTAGCTATGACACAGACAGCTTACAAAGCCTGAGATATTTATCACTGGCTCTTAACAAAAAGTCTGCCAGCTCCCATTGCTGCTAAGTGCTGGGTAATTTGTTTCTCACAGAAGATAATTAACGCACTCGCTCCTGCAGCATCTTGGGCCTTTCTCTAACAACATGCGGTCTCTTACGTATCTCTCTCTCTCTGCTTTCCACGCACACGAACTTCTCTGCTAGCAGACAATGAGTATTTCAACCAGCTTCCCCACTCACATCGCTGGCACATGGCAGGACCTTAACGACGCAGACAGAACCACAAACGTCTAGTGCAGAAAACCCACAACCTGACAGTATATCCTTAAAATACAGCACAATATTAAATTAAGAAGAGCCCAGACTACAATCTGTGCCGAATAGGAATTATTTCCAGCTAAATCACTTACAAGGCATTTCTTGACTGCCACACAAAGAATGATTCCAGATCTAGGAAAATTTTTGATCTTTTTTGGTTATACTTTTATAAAACCTCACTGTCTAAAATACCTTTGGCTCAGTGGTAAAGAATCTGCCTGCCAATGCAGGAGACTTGGGTTCTATCCCTGGGTTAGGAAGATCCTCTGGAGTAGGAAATGGCAACCCACTTGAGTATTCTTGCCTGGAAGATCCCCTGGACAGAGGAGCCTGAGGGGCTACAGTCCATGGAGTTGCAAAGAGTCAGACATGACTTAGCAACTAAATAACAAAACATCAGGTGATCTCCAACCCTGCCTAGATTCAGTTCACTTCAGTTCAGTTCAGTCGCTCAGTCGTGTCCGACTCTTTGTGACCCCATGAATCGCAGCATGCCAGGCCTCCCTGTCCATCACCAACTCCCGGAGTCCACCCAAACCCATGTCTATTGAGTTGGTGATGCCATCCAACCATCTTATCCTCTGTCGTCCCCTTCTCCTCCTGCCCTCAATCTTTCCCAGCATCAGGGTCTTTTCAAATGAGTCAGCTCTTCGCATCAGGTGGCCAAAGTATTAGAGTTTCAGCTTCAACATCAGTCCTTCCAATGAACACCCAGGACTGATCTCCTTTAGAATGGACTGGTTGGATCTCCTTGCTGTCCAAGGGACTCTCAAGAGTCTTCTCCAACACCACACTTCAAAAGCATCAATTCTTTGGCGCTCAACTTTGTTTATAGTCCAACTCTCACATCCATACATGACCACTGGAAAAATCATAGCCTTGACTAGACGGACCTTTGTTGGCACAGTAATGTCTCTGCTTTTGAATATGCTATCTAGGTTGGTCATAACTTTTCTTCCAAGCCTAGATTACTGACATTAGTTTTCACCATGAAACAAAGAATATGTTTTTTGGCACCTGGAAATGTTACTGAAATTTTCCAGAGAGACACTTTTTTTGTTTTGTTTTGCCACACCGGGGGCCTGCAGGATCTTTGTTCCTCAACCAGGGATGGAACCTAAGCCCTTGGCAGTGGAAGCGCAGTCTGAATCACTCTTGGGGATCCAGTGGTTAGGACTCAGAGCTTTCACTGCTGAGGGCTTGAGTTCAACCCCTGGGCGCAAGCTGCAAGGTGAAGCAAATAAAATAAAATTTGTAAACCACTGCAGAATCTCAGTTTTGCCCCAACAACTTCTGTGTGCTAGAGCTACGAACTAAGGCTGGCAGCAGAGACTCTCAGAGGTCAGCACACACTCTCTGTGCTCTGATTCCTGGTTGGGTCCCAGCTCTGACTCCCTCCACACAGATGCTGGGGCAGGAGGACAATGTTCAGGCAAGATAAAAAGCAGGATATTCTCCTAGTGTTTAGTTTTAATTTTAAGCGATATATTCATTATGACACAAAAATGTCATGTGCGTGTGCGTGCGTGCGTGCTAAGTCGCTTCAAGCTGTGTTTGACTCTGCGATCCTATGGATGGTAGCCTGCCAGGCTCCTCTGTCCATGGGATTTTCCAGGCAAGAATCCTGGAGTGGGTTGCCATGCCCTCCTCCAGGGGATCTTCCCCCCAAAATGTCATATTTTTTAGCTTTTAAAATCTATTTTCTCTGGCAAATCTCTATGAATTATCAATGAGGCAGAAAAATTCCATTTTGTTCCAACAGGCATTATAGGAGGTTACCCTTGGTAAATTTTTAACTTTTAAGATATGATCAGGTGTATTCTGACTGTCAGGTAAGAAATCTTAGCCTAAACCTGAGAGAGGCCTAAGTGAGTAGTCAAGAGTTCACACTCTGAACACTCGGTTCCCAAAGTGCCAACCATGGGTCTTCTAGGCCCTTCCTTCTCTGTGAACAGTGCAGCACCCTGTGAGAACACCTCATAGCCAGAAAAGCTGGGAACTGTGAGAGAGGCCAAGCTGGTATAAAGATTCATTATTTTAAATTTATATGGAAATTATTTATTAATAATCTTACCCATTGTGTGTTTGGGAAAGATTTCATAAATAGAACAAAAAAAGCAAAAACTTTATATAAATAAAAAGATGAATAAACTATCAAAATTAAAAAAAAAACAAAAAAAAAACACCTCTGGGCTTCCCTGGTTGCTCAATGGTAAAGAATCCATCTGCCAATGCAGGAGACACAGGTTCGTTCCCTAATCTAGGAAGATCCCACATGCAGTCCCACATGCAACTAAGTCCCACATGCAACTAAGCCCATGCACCACAACTACTGAGCCAGGGAGCTGCAGTTCCTAGGGCCTGTGTTCTGCAACCAGAGAAACCAGGGCAGAGAGAAGCCCCAAACCACAAGTAGAGAGTAGCCGCCAATCTCCACAACTAGAGGAAAACCCGCGCAGCAACAAGGACCCAGCACAGCCAAAAATAAATAAATAAGTAAAATTATTTTAAAAAATCCTTCTGCTTTTCAAAGAACGTTTATAAAAATAAGAAGACAAGTCACAGACTGGGAGGAGATTTTTGTAAAATAGGTATCTGACAATATCTGACCTGTATCTGGAATACATAAAGCACTGTTTCAACTGAATACTGTAAGAAATAATACAGTGAAAAATGGGCAAAAACTGAACAGTAATTTTGCCAAAAAAGATACAGGATATCTTGTATAAATAACACAAGAAACAACACTCAACTTCACAAATGGTGAGAGAAATGCAAGGAGACGTGAGTACATGCTCCAGAAAGGCTAAAAGTTGAGGCCCCAGACCTCAAGTTTGGGGGAGGATGTGGAGAGAATGGATTCCTGGAACACGGCTGGCGGGATTACAAAATGGTACAGCCTCTTTGGAAAACAGTTTAGCCATTTCTCAAAAAATTAAGTGTGTACCCACCAAACAACCCCGCCTTTCCCTGCAATTGAAAGGAAAGCACAGAACTTGTATGTGAACATTCATGCAAATATCATTTGAAACGGCCAAGACCTGGACGCCACTCAACCCTCAACCAATAAATGCAGTAAATCTATAAGTGGACAACGGCTTAGCAGTCCTGAATGATCCCGAGTCAGGCACCGTGGACTTGTCTCAAAACAATTATGCTGAGTTAAAAGAGCCAAAAGAATACAGAGGGTACATGATTGAATGGTTCTATTTATACACAACCCTAGAAGATGAAAATGCAGCCAGAACGACCACAGTGGCCAAGGGTCACTGACACAGGAGGGTCACCGACACAGGCTGGGACTTGGGGACTTGCACAACCTTGATGGTGGTACTTGTCAAAACTGATCCAGCCACACATTAAACTGTGTATCTACTGAGCTCATTCGTTTCACCTCAACAAAGCTGTTTCTAAAAAACTGCACACTGGGATGATCTTTACTATTTGGGGAAAAACACTGCTATGGGTGGGATTCTGCCCCCTAAAGGACGTGCAGACGTCCTGACCCTGGTACCTGGGAATGTGACCTTACTGGAAATGGAGTGTCTGCCAACTTAACTAAGGTACAAGCTGAGGGTGCACTGGAACAGGCAGCTGTGACACCCACGTGTCTGGTGCCCTTACGAGGGGAGAAAAGATGGAAAAGAAAGAGAGGAAGACGCCACATGGTGACACAGCCACAGGGGGAGTGGACACAGCCACGGCGGGGGGGGGGGG
>NW_011495046.1:5720942-5721216 GCF_000754665.1 Bison bison bison
AGGGACACACAGCCACAGGGAACACAGCCATGGAAAGGGACACACAGCCACGGGAAGACACACAGCCACAGGGGGAACACAGCCATGGAGGGGTGGACACAGCCACGGAAAGGGACACACAGCCACGGAAAGGGACACACAGCCACGGAAAGGGACACACAGCCATGGGAAGACAAAGCCACGTGGGGACACACAGCCACAGGGGGACACACAGCCACAGGGGAATGCACAGCCACGAGGGGGACACACAGCCATGAGGGGGACACACAGTCGT